>NC_142947.1:4104341-4189341 GCF_046866305.1 Octopus bimaculoides
CGTCGTCGTCGTCGTCATCATCATCATCATCGTCATCGTCGTCTTTGTAGCTTTATTATCACCAGTATGATGACAGTTATCAAAACACTAAATCATGAAATTAAAAAAATAAATATTCGTTATTTGCATAATATGAAATTCTATTGCTGGAATTCCGCGGTGCTTCAGCGCAAATAACAAGAGTTTTTCATTATTACATTTTATATTTGTGAAATTGTTTAGTGTTCCCATGCCTGTTTTTCAATGGGATCACTTGATGTTGAAACAAGAAAAAAAAAAAAAATAAGCATGACATTGTTACTGTTATCATCATCAACATTATCACCACGGCCAGCAGCAACATTATTATTTTTAATCATTAATATTTTTTTTTTATTTACTTCTTAGAGGTAGGATTTGACTTCGGTCACCATTAGTTTATAATTTATAGAAATCTTAAATAGTAATTTAATTTTAATTCCTTCGATTTTAATGCCATTGCAATAGTTTGTTGTGTGAGGACTAAAGTTCAATTATTCTCTTTTGTTTTTAATTTTATTTTGTTATATAATTTTTAAACTTGTAGCTTTGAAAGGAATCTGTACACTATGTATTCTATCGCTGTCTTTTACATGTAAATTCGTATTTTATTTTTCAATTGTTATCTTCTTAAATTATTTTTTAATTGAACATTGTAAATTATAATACAGGGTGTGAAACGAATTTATCGAGAGATTTATACATTTGGGAATTTTAGAGTTTCAAAAATAAAAGTTGAAGACAATTAACAACAATAACATATGTGAATTATAATTTAATTTAATTTTAAACTGTCGTGTTTTCATAAAGATATACATAAATATGCACACACGCATACAAACACATACATATATGTGTGTGTGTGTTTATATATATATATATATATATATATATATATATATATATATATATATATATATATGCATGTACTTATGCTTTACAGTATTGACATTAAAATTTGAATTACAGATCTATTAATATCTGTTTCATTCGAAAGTTTATCGACATATTGTATGTTTTTGTTTGTCTTCTTTGTTTTTAATTTCGTTATTCAATATTTTCTTCGCTATCATTATTTTTTCCCAAATGTTCTCAAGAACTTTTGGCAGGAAATTAATCAATATACTAAGTCTCTCTTGGACTATCGATTCCTCTGTAACACGTTCTTCGGTAAAATGAAATGAATGGACACTGTATCAAATGTCAACTACTGAGAATACAGTAATACCATTGTCAACTAATTATTCATAAAGTTATGAAATAATTAAAATGCAAAACAAGTAATGATTTTCTCTATACTACCACCATCATACTAATTGGGTCTTTCCTGACGAGGGTCTCTATTCCCCGGTTAGCAAACGACCAAATGGTCTATTGCTAATTACGCTAGACAGCGCCAGTATAATGTCAAAGAGGTTTGTTAAGTAGGAACAAAGATATATTAGAACAGATCCTGCTAAAATCGCGATTGACCCGTCGCATAACCTATCAACATTATTGACATTTCACTTCGTGAAATCACCTTTCCGCAGCTTCAACTGTTGCAGCAAATTATTGAAAGATGTTTCGAAAACCGAAATCTGAAATCGAGGAAGTTATAATGGTTTGTGAGAAAAGTTAACGCTACGATCACAAGCACTTACTTGCGCCAAACAAAGATTGTGATTTTCTGATTGTACAATCATGAAGTCAACACATAGCAATTAACTTTATTAGGGCCAGAAACCTACCACTCTCGGATTAGACAAAACTTTACGCAGCAACTGATAGAATGAGAAGAAAGTATTCTAATAGCTAATATTCGATAATGTTGTAGAAATTATTTAGGTGACGCTCTCAATACCCACATTTAAGTGCAAGTCGTTCGGTTTGTTCATAACTATATTGCGAGGCGTATATCGTATAGCCAAGATTTAGTTTCTGTGAGTCTGTTTGTGTCTGTGTGTGTCTCTGTGTGTGTCTCTCTGTGTGCGTATGTGACGATGAGTCTGTGCTTGTGAAAATATCTGTGCATAAATATGTATATACACACATGTATATATGCACATATAAAATTATATATGTACAAATGTATACATCTGTGGATTCATGTGAGTGTGTGGGGGTTTTGCTTTATATGTGTGTATATGTGTGTTGGTGTGTATTTATCTACGGACGCATGCAAGTTACTAGAAGGATGTAATCTGTAGCATAAACTTTTAGAAGTTGAAATTTCAAAGAAGATCTTAAGGCAAAATATATTTATATTAACGTCAAATAACTTCAGTAGTTTAATAAAATGATATAAACGGTAATTTATTCTGAATATACATATTCGAAAGCCAGATCTATCAAATCTTCAAATATACATAAGGAAGCAGTTAATACTTTTAGCCGGCATAAATGACTTCACTAATAATGTCGAAGAAGTGAGAGGACTGCATTTCTTGTGTAAAAAAAACATATTTCTGGCTCATGTAATCTACATTGGTCGGCTTACTGTAACACGTATACAATGCATGATGCAAAAACTCAAATTACGTTTTCTGCTTGTCTTTTCTCGTGTGTGTGTCTGTGTTTGTGTGTGTGTGTGTGTGTTTGTGTGTGCGTGCGTGTGTGTATGGGATGTGTGTGTGTGTAGCGTAACGCCTGTTGTAGCGCAAAAAATAAACAGAATATACATTATCCATCAATACAGTCCCTTAGAGAGGGTCACTTCATAGCAAAAGTAGCTGCGTAAAGTCATACACAGTATTTAGATGAAAAAGGAAAAATATGTTCATAAATAGCCTCTTTTGTCCCGACTTCATATCATTTAATACATTTAAAATGAAGAAGAAAAGAACATAATTAACATGAACCAGAAAATATTGTCATTTTGAAAATGCAAATTATTTTACTACACATCGTTACTTTCCGATGCACATTTATCGTCATGCGCACTTAAATTTATTTGCAATTAAAACATATACACACATACACGTACGAAAGCATATTCACACACACGCACGCAAAGGCACTTGAACATATTTAAATATATATATATATATATATATATATATATATATTGTAAACGTATGGATAATCGTACATAAAGTCTTTCAAATACTAAATGCTAAATGAAAACACCGTCATTGAATATCTTTAGAATATTAAATTTACTTTTATATATAAAGTTTCAAGTGACTTTGAAGTTTTGTAAATGCTCGGATTCTTTAGAATGTCAAAAGAAGACGACAGCCATTGAATCATTGAAGTAACCGTCGACATGTTCTTGATAGTAATACACATACACACACACAAACAGACAGAAGAAGATACACACACACGCAAGGAAACTCGAACATATATACACATAGGTAGATAAATAGCTTGATAGAAAAATACGTTGGTAGGTATGTATGGAATGTATAAAATGATCTCTCTCTCTCTGTCTCTCTGTCTCTCTCTCTGTCTCTATCTCTCTGTCTCTGTCTCTCTCTCTCTCTCTCTCTCTCTATATATATATATATATATATATATATATATATATATATATATATATATATACATGTATATATATATATATATATATGTGTGTGTGTGTATTTATGTCTGTGTTTATACACACATATAAACATATATTTAGGAATGTGTACACTCATATATGCTTGTATATATAATATATGTGTGCATATATGAACATACGTATATATATATATATATATATATACAAGCATATATGCAAATATATTTATGTATGTATATGTGTACGTATGTAATATATAAACCCGTGTGTAGATATGAAATGTTGTGTATGTATATATAATACCTGTCTTATATAATACCTATTTCACGTAGACATAGATTAAAATTAAAATAGAGCCAAATATGAGAAAACTCATTTGAAGACTAAAATTTCCTTTACATAATTAGAGACTTATTTTGCTTTCAGACATTCATTCTCGTAACGACTTCTAAAAGATTATAAGTTATGTAATATAATCAAACACCGACACGCACACTCACACTCATACAATATACACACGTATATAATAATATATACATATATTTATATATGTTATTATGTATGTTTGTGTATATACATGAGTAAATATATACATTCATATGTGTGTGTATTTTTGTATGAATTAACTTGCATAACCAACCACACTGTATATATATATATATATATATATATATATATATATATATATATATATATATATATATATATATATATATATATATATATATATATATATAGATATATATATAGATATATATATATATATATATATATATACATGTATGTGTGTGTTTATTTGTGTGTGTATGTAAAAGGTATAATCACAAACATACATACAGGTGTGATGGTTGCTTTGTTTAGTCAAATAACAACCGATTCAAATTCAACCTGATTGTTCTGATTAACTTTTCATCTTATGTGTATGCAGACATATCTTTTCATGCCATTCATCTATCGCTACCGGACTTCGCATGATACAAAACGGATCAGCAAACGAAATATTAGTGAGACTTCTGTATGTCATTGGATTAAAATGATAACATGTGCAAAATTTTTTGCCAAAATTTCAGCAGCCATAGGGAGGTCTAGTGACAAGCATTTTAAAATGACAGTAAGTTTCATATCAGTATCTTTTTTTCCTAGAAGAGCCACTTTCCCCTTGGTTTTACCAAATGTATGATGATTCTCCGCTCGCCTTAGAAAATGTATTCAGTCCTTAGATGAAACCGAAACCTGAACGGACATGAGAGTAATGTCAATTAAAGGATGTGATTTTAATCTTCTACTGATGGTGAGGTTCCACTTCCGGGGGTTTTTGGTTGCTTACGACGACGGGGGTTCCAGTCTGTCCAGTCAACAGAACAGCCTGTTCGTGAAAACGACGTGCAAGGGGCTGAGCACTCCACAGTCACGTGTAACCTTAACGTAGATCTCAGGGAGATTCAGCGTAAGACACAAAGTGTAAAGAGGTTGGGACTTTAAAATACAAGAAGTACTCATCTTGGCAGCTGAGTGGACTAGAGCAACGTGAAATAAAGTGTCTTGCTCAAGGACACAAGCAGATCATTTTTACAGACTCGTCGGGAAGAAATTGAAGTACATCTTAGTCGAAACAGTATAATTTGTGAAGAATAATACAATGGAAGTCTTTTGTACATATATCATTTCTCACTCCACCGAAGAGTAAATATTAAGCAATTTCTTATTCCTGTTAACTGAACAAATTATACTATACTGAAAATTGTCGAATATGTTGTTAGTCTGTAGCTCGATTCTCGAATTACGTAGACTTATTTCATATAAATATTGTTAATATTATAGAAGAGGGGGAGTATTTTCATTGAATAATATATTGCTTATTTCATTTTTCTTTTGTGTGGGGTCTGATTCTGTAACTTGATGCAAATGATGAATTTGAAACTCTTAATCATTTATTATTTCTCAGTATACGGTTTGCAAGCACGTAGACATTTGCTAAATGGTTGATTGTTAAATGCTAAGCTCTCGAATGAAATATAATTACTCGAAATAATTTGATTTGATGCATCTAAGATAATTAACCAAGATCTTTATAATACACGTTAATTTAACAGTATTTAAAAGTTATAGGGAAATAGAAATTTAATATTATCAAATTATTATTTGCTGGATAATTATTGTATCATTTCGTTAGATTCATCTAATTATTTATTTAAAGTTATATAGCGATGGAATAAACTTTCCTCTCATTTTGGATTCTGAAGATATTCCTTAATATTAAGTTACAAATGATTCAACGCAAGCATAAATGAGCGCGTCAGAATTTTCTTTCCGGCCCTCCATTTCAGTGTTATATCACACTAAACGGCATCATGGCATAGTGTACTTACCATAGTTTCTATTCGACCTAAGCCTACTGTGATTGATGGATACTGTTTAGATGTCAGTGAATAAATTCTAGCATTCATTAAAAGACCTAGGTTTGTTCCACTTATCACCTGCAGATGTAACCAGGGAACTGCTTAGAAGTAGGCCACACCGCTAATTTAGCGGTGAGGTATACAAACTAACACAGGTTGTCAAGCGGACAACTATACACACAGTTATATACGACGCGTTTGTTTCAATATTTTTTTTTCTGAGGGTGTTGTAATCAGACGACTGATTCGGCATTACTTCGGTTCAGCCATTTTAAAGACTGGCTCAGAAAAATCAATTTATTTTAATTTATTTACAGATATCAATATTCTTGAGTGGGACCTATATTGTATCGATGTTATTTTCTTTAAATGCCCAGTATGTTTTCTAGTTATAGTTATAGCTAAAATGTAAGTAGACAAAAGCTGCTACCAGTATGTATTGATAGATTGCAACATCAATAGTCTTGCGCATGTGATGAAGCAGTTCCCTTTTGATGTTTTGTCCTATAGGAACAAGTGGCTGCTTCAGAGTAAATTGAGTGTGACGGCTACGCGCATTAATACAAACACAATCACGCGCGCGCGCGTCGGCAGTGATGCATTATATTACGTTTAATAAAATATTATTTTCACATAGTGGTATTTTGTCTGTTTTTTTTTTTGGTATGTTGTGAGTTCAAATCCCGCCGAGGGCGATTTTGCCTTTCATAATTTCGATATCGATAAAATAAACAGCAGCCGAGCATTGGGATCAATGTAATTGTCCACCCCCTCCCCCAAACTTGATGGAAATGTGCAGAAATTCTGAAACTGTTACATTTCTTGTGTAACATATATCGGGTGCGGTGAATAAACTGCTATCTAAATTACGCAAACATGAAAATAACAAGAAAATATATTTCTAGCAGAGGGAATAGCGCCATGGTGCTGTTTTTCTCACACACGGTGTCCAACTGACTCTACTTTTCAGTGTAGTCGACAAAATCATAAAACAAGCAATGCGCATGCGCGAAATAAAAACTATAAAATGGCGACAGTTTACCCATCGCACCCCGTATATATTGATACATATTTATATTTTATAAATACATTTACATACAGATATATGTACACACACACGTGTATGTGTGAGAGAGAGAGAGAGAGGGGGGAAGAGAAAGAGCATATGTCTGTACATGCTGTTTCCGCCTATGAGATTCGCATTGGCAACACTAGCGTCTACCTTCACAGTTTCAGACACTTGCTAGTTCAGCGCAATTGAACACCGAGTCTCACAGTCGCATACTAAACATTTTAACTCTACCTGTATTTTTACCCCCATTTACATAATGTCAACACTGCTATAAGAATACTAAAAAACAAATATTCGAGTTGCAATAAATTTCAATTCTACTGGGTTAAAACTTTACACAACAGTAAATCTCCAAGCAAATTGTGTTTTGTTTCTTCCTTGAATACAATTAATCGCTTCGTAAAACACAGCAGCTATACTTTCTATTATATAACAATAACGTGTGATTATATATAATCTCTTGGTGTTGACAAACACCTAAATGTGTTTTGCATAAGCTGCTCTTTCAAGATATAATGACATCTACGTATGATATGTATATATCTTGCTTCACCATCTATATAACCGTGACTTAGCCACTTTAAAAAGTGACACTGATAAATGTCGTTGAATGCTAGAAATGAGGAGTAGATAGACAGCCGACAACTAAAGAAAGGTCCGTTCTCTGTGTTTACTTGAAGTAGGGGTCGACGTAATTGCTTACGACCCTCTTGCTAAATCGTTGGTACCACAACATGACTACAGTTCATTGACTGAAACAAACAAAGCAACCAAGAAATATGGTTGATAACATGCTATTATATTGATGCCGATATTTTCAAGGATACCTCAGGCAGCGAGTTGGCAGAATTGTTAACGAGACAGACAAAATGTTATTTCCTATTTTTATCGTTTAGGGCACGACTTCTGGATGATGCTGCAAATATTTCTTAATAGATGTATCAACCTCATACAGGAAGCATCATTTTTAAATCCATTCTAATGATGGAGGCGATGTTGTGATAGAAACTCTGTTTCATTTGTTACCATAAATCTCCTTATTAGAAATATATTTATCAGCACAGACGAACCTCGAAACTCAAGACATTTTTCTTGTATATTATAATATTTATACGAATAACTACAATATTGTAGACACGTGTAATACAAGATTATGCTTCGCTTTTCGATATATTAATATAGCAATATTCTTTATTTGAAGACAATTTCAGTTATTAAATATTTGTTAATCTATATAATGTATATTTGAAAATGACATCAAAGATATTATTACATATTTATTTAAAATATTTGAATATTAGCTCAAAGGTTGTTTTACTGCTGAAGAAATAATTAAAGTGAGGAGAAAATATTTAAAAAGCAATTAAGCTGAACATGTTTATAAACATATTTTAAAGCGAATTGGTCAGTACACACACACGCACATATCCATACATATATATATATATATATTTATATATATATATATATATATATATATATATATATATATATATATATATATATATATATATATATATATATATATATACCGCGGTAGGTGAACTACGTTATGGGGAAGGATTGCTCTAGGATATTATTAGGAATTGTATTATAAAACTGAAAATAATATGTGTTGTATATTGTAGAGTTATAAGCAATTCACTGCTCGTTACTTTTAACAAGAAAATCTTAAATGTGCCTCCAAAGGGCACATGGACCCCGGTTGAAAACCTTTGGTACAGTATATCTGCTCAGGCTCTTGTCACTTTCACCAAATATCATATTCATCTATCTGTCCTTCCTGCTATATCACTAAACTGGCCAGGATCAGTGTGCAGCCACCCTCACTGCATCGTTCTGTTGCTAGTTCATCTTCGAACATCTCTTAAACTGCAACGCTTAAGGGGTCCATTTAACGACATGTCTCGCGAGTTTGCTCACCGAGTGTTTTGAGAATTGTCCCACCCACACTGTCGAGTGTTGCAGACGGTGATGGACAATGGATGCTGGACTGCTCTTCTCACCTTCTCGATGCGGATAAAGTGGTTTCATTCGAACCCGAGTATGTTTCCGAGGCAACTGCTTTTAAAAGCGTCTAATTTCTTTTCTTGCTTCATTTTTCAGGTGGTTTTCATCAGAATACCACTTCGCTATTTTTCCTACATTTTTGCCTATTGTTACATCCAGTCATTGCAATGTAGTTGGGCAAGAAGAACAATCGCCTTATCGATATCCCAAAGGTCACAAAGGGCATGCGAAGATCACTTTCACAGCCACTTCTTTTGGGCCAAACCATTAAAAAAATGTCACCCACCACTTAAAGAAATGCATTTGCGTCGTCTTTTGTCGGATATGACAAAGCAGGAGGTCTATTAGTTCGGAGAATGCATGTGTGTATGTATGTATGTATATATATATATATATACATATATATATATATATACATATATATATATATATATATATATATATATATATATATATATATATATATATATATATATATATATATATATATATATATATGCGTATGTGCATGTACACAGATACAAATATATATCTGCATACACATTTGTATGTACACATACATATACGTCAAGACACACAGTATATACATAGGTGCTTGTATTTATGTGTGTGTGTGTGTGTGTGATCGTGCGCACTTGTATAGGTGTGTGAGAGAGCAAGCGTGTGTGTCTGTGCGTTTGCGCGTTTGTGAACGCGCGCGTGCGTGTGAGTGTGCACTCGTTCCAATAACGAACATAAAAGTTTCTCCACACTTGTAGCTAATTTGATTGACATATATTATTGTCGAATGCAATTCCACATGAATAGCAATCCGTTCAAATACGACCGCACACACATTCAGTGAAGCGTCTTGCAAAAACCAATATTCAAAACTCGTTTCTTTCTCACATTCAGCCATATAT
This sequence comes from Octopus bimaculoides, assembly GCF_046866305.1. Taxonomy (NCBI): domain Eukaryota; kingdom Metazoa; phylum Mollusca; class Cephalopoda; order Octopoda; family Octopodidae; genus Octopus; species Octopus bimaculoides. Next base: position 4,114,230 of record NC_142947.1, read on the forward strand.
TTATATATATATATATCTACTAGCTAGGCAAGATTTCTTGTTACCTGTATCGAGACATTCTTTCATAACCACCCTCGCTCATTTCATATTCTCTCGTTCTTTGTCATTGTCTCGCTGAGTCTGTCACTTACTTGAGTTTGAATTAAGTATTCTATGTTACTGTTTAAACAAGCGCACGTCAGGTTCCATTAGAAACCACTCAATTTCCTGCAAGATATCATGGTCTGCCTGAAGAAATAAACCTTTAGATGTCAATTCCGTTTAAATCTACATTTCATATAAACAATCGCAAAATGTCGCGTGTGTGTGCACACGCACGCGTGAAGAGAGAAAGACAGAGAGAGAGAGAGAGAGAGCGGTAGTCGCAACATGTGCAGAGTATGCGAGTACATATGTGTGTGCGTATGTGTGTGTATGAGTTTTTGTATATGTATGGGTATATATATATATATATATATATATATGTGTGTGTGTGTGTGTGTGTGTGTGTGAATGCCTGCTGTGTGTATGCTTACACGTATATACATACAAACGCACTATATGTATATAAGTATACATATAGATGTATATACATATATATGTATTTACAATTCTACACACACACACGCACGCAGGCATATATATATATATATATATATATATATATATATATATATATATATATATATATATATATATATATATATATATATATATGCCTGCGTGTGTGTGTGTGTTTGTTCATCTGTGTGGAGATATATTGAAGTATACACACACACATACATATATACATACACATATATTTACGCGCGTGTGTAACATTAGACATATATACGTGCGTGTGTGTGTGCATGTATGTATGCGAGTGTTTGTGTTTGTGTGTGCGTGTGTGCGTGTGTATGTGTGTGTCCGTGTCTGTGTGTGTTTGTGTGTGTGTGCTCCCTCTCTCTCTACATATATATATTTATACGGAATACGGGAGAGTGTAATGACACCCGGTTTTGAAAATACAAAATCAAATCGTAACTGTGTAACAACAGGAAAGAAAGAAGAATATAGAGAAAGAGAGGAAAACAAATGACATGTACAAATATTTTCTGAATGTTTTATAGTCCAATGCATTTACAGATATTGAAACGGTTTAATACAACCAAAGTGATTTCTTCCGAGAATTGCGAAAATCCACTAAAACGTAAGAATCAAAATATATAGGACACTAATATACAATGTTTCCTTTAAAATACAATACAGTAAAAGAAAAATGATTCCACTGTTTGTATACCATTTTCAAAGTATTTTGTTTCAGATTGAAAAATAAATTAAACAGAATATATATATATATATATATATATATATATATATATATATATATATACTGCAGTCAAATTTCTATTAGAAAGAATGTCTTCATTATTTTTGACATAACAAATATGTTTATTCTTATTTTTTTAATCATAAATTTTCGAATACATGCGTGCAGATACATACACGTGCACACAAACATGGAGTGAACACACACACATACACACACACACACACGTATATTATGTATGGATACAAACGGAAAGCAAAATATACTGTACATATGTGTGTGTGTGTGCGTGTACATATATGCACGTATGCATGTAAATTCATAGGTATGCAAATACATACGTATATATGTATGTATGTATCTATATATATATATATATATATATATATATATATATATATATATATATATATATATATATATATATGTATGTATGTATGTATGTATATATATATATACTTGTGTGTTTATATATACATGTATCTACTGCCATTGATAGGCAAACAATTTTCTGTATGAGCCAACAGAACTACACTGTGCATTCAAATTCTTTGACTCCATGCCAAAGTATTTGACAGCTTTATATCCACTACTCATTGGAATGGATTTTTTTGGTATTTTGTACTTCTCTGCAGATCCTCATTTATGTGATTGCAAACGGAACGTGAGACTAATACCCTTCTGGAATACAATATGTACATCCATATACATACAAAGATAGATAGATACATACATACATATATATATATCATATATATATATATATATATATATATATATATATATATATATATATATATATATATATATATATATGCGTGTATATATACATATATATATATATATATATATATATATATATATATATATATATATATATATATATATATGCGTGTTTGTATGCATGTATGTATATAATTTCATATGAAGATTAGAACATATATGTATGCATATATATATATATATATATATATACATACATATGTGTGTTATTGTGTGTATTTATATGTACACACTTACATACATATATGTGTGTGTGAGAGCGAGAACTTGTTTTTGTTTGTTTTTTATCTTTGCAACAAAATGCCCAGGAAAATTCACACGTAGATATATATTTCAAAGTTTACAAATATGTATACAGAAATCATATACTTGTTCTATAATAAACATCTTCTACTGAAATATAAACCCAAGAGGTTATACCGAAGTAGATAGAATACACGTACGTGGGAGTGAATCCTTATCAGTCGTGGCTTTTCTCGTTATTCAGCTGCAAAAGTCAGGAAATTCATATTTTCTCATGAATAATGTAAACATACTAGTTGAGTAAATAAATTCATATAGTCTAAGATATATTATGGCTGGGATTTAATAATAAACGTATAACGTTATCATATACAATATGGTTAATAAAATACATTTACTCTTCCTTTTGAAATATATTGATCGCATATCATACAATGGCATCGGCAGCTGAATGTGAGGAGCATTATGGTTTCTTGGATTTATTATATAATTCGTCAAGGACCCTTTAGTACGTACATGAATTTTTGTTTTCTGTAAATACATACAATCGTGCCTGTATATTCAGCCGTATTTGTACGTATATACTTTTGTATGATCTGCAAGGAGCGTTAATATTTTTAATGATTGAATGCTGTTGATGTGTTTATCTATAAGTTAAATTTGAAATTATTTTTGCACCACACCAGCATAATTTTCCTGAAAATGAAATCTCTCAGGCTATGTACGTTCGCAACCCAAATGTTTAACTTCTCTGATGTCTAATGTTAAAAGTTAACTTGTTTCATTTTAATATATTGTTATGACTTGCAATTCAAATACATTTAAAATAATATGTACAGAGGAAAAATGTGTCATTGCCAGAGTAAATACACCATAATTGGCCTAGGGCTAACCAATAAGAAAATATAACTGACAATATGAAAATTATAGATTTGATGTATTATGCAATTCAACATAAAATGACTGCGTGGGTTGACAGGTGATGTGAAATTTCTCTACGAATATCAAATGGTTGGTCTTGAATATATCGCTGTGGAATATTTTAATTTTCTTTCGAGGTTCCTGAGCTGTATTTGCTGGACTTTCATGTTTCTGCGATTGTCGAAATATATCTGTACGATACCACTTTTTACAATGTTTGACATGGACGCTCCGAATATATGTGTATGCTTTGGTGACGGTCTGTGTGTGTGTGTGAAGGTGTGTGTGTGTGTGTGTGTGAAGGTGTGTGTGTGTGTGTGTGTGTGTGTGTGTGTGTGTTTGAACAGGTTAACAAAGGAGAGAGCACTCAATACATTGTCAACAGTTTTTCTTCGTTTGGAAATAGTAGATGATACATCAGGTCATTGTATAAGGACTCGAACAGCACGTACATGATACTCCAGAGGACCTCACGTGAGTGTATATATAAATATATATACAAACATACACATACATACATTATATATATATATATATATATATATATATATATATACGTCTACACACATATGGCACTATGGAGACATATGTGTACGCGGGTAGGTTTCATGTGTGTAATTTCCAAATTTCAATATGAAAATAAAATTTCCCTTCTTACATTGAACATATATCCATACCAAAAGTTGCTGACTGACTTCATTAAAGCCAATTCATTATAATTTGGAAAATTAAAATATTTACTTATTTCTTCTTGAGAGAAATCGTTAGAAAAACGGCGAAAGTATTTTCTAAAACTCTTCATTAACGCATTTGAATTCCGCAAATGTAATACCTGATATTTTCTATTTAATTATGGTGTGTGTGCCTATGGTGTTCGTGTGAATGTATTTATGTATGTGTGTGCGTTAGTGTGCGTGTATATATATATATATATATGCCTATACAGATATATATGTATGTTTTATATATATACATATTTAGATTTCCATTCATATATGTGTCTAAATGCATGCATACAAATAGAGGGAGTCATATATGTATGCATGTGTATATGTATATATATATATGTGTGTGTGAGAGAGAGTGTGTGCGTGTGTGTATGAGTGTGTGTGTGTATGAGTGTGTGTGTGTGTGTGTGTGTGTGTGTGAGTGTGTATGTATATATTTGATTTGAATTTAGGTGAATATCCGTATTATACATACATACTTATATATATATATATATGTATATATATACACCACACACACACACACACACACACACACACACACTGCGAAATACACGTATTCACCAAAATTCATGTTAGTAGAACTTTGACAATTTATTTCCTTCTCTGTGTGTGAGTGGTGGGGGACGAGTATTGCGTATGTGAGCTTATAAGCTTCGTAGCTTATACATCAATAAAACTTCCAAAACTTATTCACACACACATATATACATTAACACAGCTTCATAAATACACATACACATTTAGGTATGCACACACATATATATCCACATGTATATACGTATGTGTGTGTCTGTATCTGTGTGTGCACACACACGTGTATATATATACATACATACATATATATATATATATATATATATATATATATATATATATATATATACATATATATATATATATATATATATATATACGCGTATATGATCATATGCATTTATATATATATACATACATGCATACATACATATACAAATGCAATAGAATGCGTTCTTAGATGCACACACTTAGTGACCTCAAAGTTTGCACATATTACCACATTACATGTATTCATGTACACATTCTGCATGTTACACTTTTCATCACCTTAATTAACGCCGAATACATATTGTGATGAAATATTCAAGAAAATTAACAGGGTCTTCCGAATTGACGTTAATATTTTTTTTTTTTAATTTTTATTCTTTTAGTATTTATTTAAATTCCTTTTGTTATCCTTCAAATAAATTGAACGTGTTAGGTTTTTGAAGGATCTCTTAATTTGTATGGAGCCTTACATGTCAGCATGAAGGAAGGAGACACACAGATCTGTAAAACTGTTCACTGAATCCTGAATACAAATTTGCAAAGCTAATTTACTTGAATAAGCGGTGTTTTATTTTTTTTCTTTATTTCTGATTGAGAGAATAATTAGACATTGCCGTAGAATCTACACTGAGTATTTCTGATCAATCTTGTTCATTTACCTAACTAAACGTTACTCTAATTTCAGAAAACTGGTGTCAAATCTGTGCTTATTACCTTGCTGTTACTTTCTACCTAAATGTATAGCTATCGATGTCTCTTTACAGTAAATAGAAGATTACCAAGCTAATGTCACATAAGAGGATGCAATATCGTGTTGGGTATCATATTTAAGAATTATCTGTTCTACTATAGGCTCAAGGCTTGAAATTTGGGGTAGGGGTCTAGTCGATTACATCAACTCCAGTCCTCAACTGGTACTTAGTTTATCGACCCCGAAATGATGGAAGCCTAAGTCGACACCGGCGGAATTATATCTAAGAATTATCCGACGCCCTTCTTATGATCCATGTTATGTTGTATAGTCTTGCACATTTAGACATTTTGGGGCTCTGCATCACAAAATTTTAGACGAATTCTGAATCAATTTACAGTTATATATGGCGGCGAGATGACAGAGACGTTAGCACGTCGAGCGAAATGCTTAGCGGCATTTCGTCTGTCTTTACGTTCTGAGTTCAAATTCTGCCGAGGTCGACTCATATATATGTGTGTGTGGGTATGTGTCTGTGTGTTTGTGTGTGTTTGTGTGTGTGTGTGTGTGTGTGTGTGTGTGTGTGTGTTTGTGTCTGTGTTCTTATTTATGTATGCATGGATGTATGTATAGCTATATAGTTATATAGTTTGGACTCTCATTACGCCAATAATAGAAATACAAAAAAGAAACATATATATAGAGATAGATACGTATGTATGTATATATATATAAGTGTGTGTTTGTGTGTGTGTGTTTGTGTGTGTGTGTATTGGGTGTTTGTTTGTGTCTGTGTGAATCAATCTTTCATGTAACGTCAGAATGTATAAAACAAGAACAAAATGTATAGAAGCTCAGTTCCATAATGTGGCTAGGATGATCCATCAAGAACTGTGTCAGAAGATTGATCTTACTGGTGAGATCAAACAATGCAAACACGAACCACAGAAAAATCATGGGGGATACCAATGGGAAACACCTGTGGCACTTTGGCATACAAACCAACTAATGTGATAAAACACAGTAGGCTAGATATTTTAGTCCTGTACAAAAAGGACAAAATATGTGACATTATTGACATAACAAGCACCAGGGATTAGAATGCAAAAACTAAATAGAAAGAGATGTAACCAGCTGTAGAGGATTGAGAAGATAAATGAAAACGAAATGGAGATTAAAAGAAGCGAGTGTAACTCGTAACTTTAAACGTATCTTCTCAATCATCTACAGCTGGTTACATCTCTTTCTATTTAGTTTTTGCATTCTAATCCCTGGTGCTTGTTATGTCAATAATGTCACATATTTTGTCCTTTTTGTACAGGACTAAAATATCTAGCCTACTGTGTTTTATCACATTAGTTGGTTTGTATGCCAAAGTGCCACAGGTGTTTCCCATTGGTATCCCCCATGATTTTTCTGTGGTTCGTGTTTACATTGTTTGATCTCACCAGTAAGATCAATCTTCTGACACAGTTCTTGATGGATCATCCTAGCCACATTATGGAACTGAGCTTCTATACATTTTGTTCTTGTTTTATACATTCTGACGTTACATGAAAGATTGATTCATGCCTTTCACCGTACAGTCTTCAATTTTCGGATCCATCCTGCTTATTGATATTTGTCTTCATACAATCTGTGCAAAGCGCTGAATCGTGGGCTGCAAGTATCACGCATTCTGTCTCTTTCTTGAAAAAGCGTTTTGTGCTAACTTTCAAGATTCATTACTTATTCCCTCTGAATCCCTAATAATTCTTCCATGGAATGGTTCGTTCTGTTTCCAAAACTAGTTCTCTTTGATCCCTCTTCATATTCTTCGTATCGTTGTCTTTTATGGTTTCCACATTTTGCAGGAAGCTTTCTTACCAGATTCTACTTATCATCTCTCATTGGATATTCCAAATAACTTGGCCAAGTTTTCTTCTTCTTCTTCTTCTTCTTCTTCTTCTTCTTCTTCTTCTTCTTCTTCTTCTTCTTCTTCTTCTTCTTCTTCTTCGCTGTGGTCGATGTTGTCTTTCATCTTGACAGGAATAGTGTTATTATTATTAAAGGCGTTATTATTACTTGACGTCTTTACGTTCTGAGTTCAAATTCCGCTGAGGTTGAGATTTCGTTTCATCCTTTAGGAATCGATAAAATAAGTACTAGTCAAGCACTGGGTCGAATTGATCTACTATCCCCCTCCCCTCATATTCCAGGTTTTATGCCTATGGTAGAATCCATTATTATTATTATTATTATTATTATTATTATTATTATTATTATTATTATTATTATTATTATTATCATCATCATTATTATTATTATTTGCAAAACATTCAGAATGGAATAATCGTGTTGCCAACTGCTGTGCGCTTCTATCGAAGTTTTGTTGATTTATATGGTATTGCATATTTCATGTGCGATGCTTTTCTTTGTGGTTGTAAATACGTGATGAAACGACAGTCGAATATGATAATTATTAAGAAAAGCCTAAGTTACAGAACTAATAGTGAAATACGCAAAGCCTTTCAGAAAAGAAAATCAAATAAAAACAGTGTCGTGCTTTCTAATATGTTTGAAAGGGAAGTTGTTTTTAATATCTCGCATCATATTTGTGTTTGTGTATGTTTGCATGCTTCAAAGAAAGTTTACGTTTTCTCTTCTTACTCAAATATACATAATTAAATTCCAACAATTAATATAATTACAATTTCTGTATATTTAATAAAATTCACCCTAATGCAGCTTCATTGAATTACCCATAATCTATTGCATCCTCTCATTTAAATATTAATTTTTCCTTCATCCATTTCCCAGTTCTTTCATTCACACTTTTACACTTTCATATCCATTACTATATTCATCAAAACTAAATCCTCATCATTTTCTGTTACTATTCACAAATCTTTCTCCACCACCTCATAATTTTCCTGCTTTTCAAAACACATCCGTCACTATTATCTCAATGTAAGGATATGTGTCTTAAACATTTTCAGTTCCCCACAGCGAGTTTTCTGGTCTTACTACATTCTTTGACTCCCGAGGAAGTTGTATTTTCAATAATTTTGAGTAAACCTAAATCATTTCACTGAAATTTGACACCTGAAAACTGTGCGGGTACCCGGCGAAAATATTTAATTATAAAAGCATTATATGATTTATTAAACATGGAATGGCTAGGAGTGTCCCTCCGGGCAAAAGAGGTATCAAGAATGTCCGCAGGATAAAAAACATGATCGAGTGATACTGATTTAAAGCAACTAACCCTTTCTGCTGCAGGCTCAAGGCTGAAATTTTGTGCGGAGAGGGATAGTCAATTACACAGGACCCAATGCTTAGCTGGTACTTATGACATCCACCCAGAAAAATCAACCTAGGCGGAATTTAAGCTCAGAAGATAAAGACAGACAAAATGGCGATAAGCACTTTAACCGGCTTACTAACGATTGCTGTATTGGAGCTAATAAATCCTTTGTTCTATGGGCACAAGAACTGACATTTGTGGGGAGAGAGCTAGTCGATTTCTGACCCCAGAACTTGATTGTTACTTAATTTATCGACGTCGAAATTATGGAAAGCAATGTCAACCATGGTAGCGTTCGAGGTCCAACGTAAGGTGGACGAAATTGCACGTAGCATTTCGTGGTTCCATAACCATTCTACCAGCACTCAGCGTAACAGCGCATGATATGGACTATAGTGCCACGTTCTTCTGTTTTTATCGAATTCGTTCGGAATTCTAGATTTAGTAATAAGAAGTACAAGGGGAAATATGTTTCAATATTTATTTCAATTACTCGAAGCGACGTGATTGTAAAATTTAAAATTATTATCAAAGAAAGTTTATGTCTATGTACACCGGCATGTATACACCTACATCCATATACACAATTTGCGCACAAACACTGACAGAAGTAGATACACTTATAAACGTAAAGACATACACACACACACACACACACACACACACACACACACACACACATACATATATATATGCATATATATATATTTCATTAGAAATGCAGAGACGCCTATAATAGGACATCTACTCGCTAGAAATAGCAGCAAAAATACTACATACCACAATATATATATATATATATATATATATATATATATATATATATATATATATATATATATATATATATACATATATATATATATATATATATATATACATATATATATATATATATATATATATATATATATATATATGTATGTATGTATGTATGTATGTATGTATGTATGTATGTATGTATGTATATGAATATATTATACACTCACACATACAAACTTGCTCCCTCTCGCTCTCTCTGTCTCTCTCTCTCTCTCCCTCTCTCTCTCTCTCTCTCTCTCTCTCTCTCTATATATATATATATATATATATATATATATATATATATATATATATAAATATATATATACACACATCTGTTTTGAAGCATTACAATAAATATTTCCCCTTGCGCAATAAATTAAGTCGTGGTGACCTCCAAACTGATGGTTGTGAAACTATTTTTTTTTTCTTAAAACTCAGTGCATAAAGCATAAATAATTTTCGTTTTATGAAATTTCAATTGCTGCTAGAACTAATGATGGAACATAGATTTAGAAATGTCAACAAAAAAAACATTATCGTTTTATAAAGAACCAGCCATTTCATACAAAATATAACTTAACGTTTTCTATGTAAACCAAATTAAGCGACTACGAGAATTCCTCTAAAATTATTGAGTTGTATCTAAAAAAAATGTTGTCTTGAAAGCATGCATTATCAAGTGGATACAGTTAGATATGTGTAAAAAATATATCTAGAAGTTAGTAAAAATCTATTAAAGTAAACCGAATTTTCATTTGTTTAAAGAAGAGAAAAGTATTCTTTGGCTCCCGTTTACTCCTCCGATATGAAACTTAGAAAATAATTTAAATATGCGTACAATATTGTTACAATTCAGTAATATCTATCTGTACACATATGAGTTCATATTTATGTATGATGTACTTGCACATTTACGCAAACACATACACACACACACATACGCACATGTCTCTATGTATGTGTATGGTTATACACTATATATATATATATATAATGCTCACAGCCTTGGTCTTTTATCTCATTACGAAAGATAAAACTTTATATATATATATATATATATATATATATATATATATATATATATATATATATATATATATATATATATACATATATATATATACATACACATATATATATTGGGTCATCCTATAAATAATGTGATTTTTTTATACTTCTTTAGTTTTTCAAAATTAAGATAAACAACATTATTCTACCCTGGGTTCTCATTCCTGAAGTATTTTTCGATGTTGTTTTTATTATTATTTAGGCAGAATATTATAATACAAATGTTCAGTGTGATCACATTGGTTAATTAGTCCAGACAGCTCGCATGAGTAAATCAGAAAACACTTCATATGAAAACTATTGAGAAGAATCAATTATAATTTAAGTTATACAACAGCAATTTCTGCTCATCTTCACATTTTGCCGACCTGATATAATTAATTTGAGCACCTTCCTATAAATAGTATATGAATAATTCAGATCTGTGTGTGTTAAATGCGGTTATGAAGTGCAGAATGGCGATAGGTGTGGGGCGATAGGTGTGGTACGAAAATAGAAAACTAAAAGAACGACATAAGGTGGAAGGACGAATCAGGAAAGAGTTCAATTTCGAAGAAAGTTTAAAGAAAAGCACTTGTATATGTTTTTGAATTTCTGTGCTATTATTCTTTTTCGAGTTCTATAATGGTCACTAAAAGATCTTGTTTGCAGTTAAACTGAGCACTCAGGAAATTATTGGGGAATATACTACTTTTCTGTTATGGAATGATTAAAACACACAACCTTGCCTGCCATTCTGCATAGCTTAGACAGTTCTAAACTCTCACCACGAATGCTATTCAACAGAAGGGCAAGATTAAGCAATCCTCAGATATCCCAATTCTCTCTTATTGTCAATTAAATTAAGCCTCAATAATTAAGTGGTATGCGCACTATTTTGAGACAGTGGGAAAATGAATGGAGAAGAAATACAAACTGCAGTGGGAAATGAACTCAAAACTACAGGAGACGGAACAAGTAACCGCCAAGCATTTTCTGGATATCTAGGGATCATGCCAACGACCGCCCATTCACATTTATACTTACACATTCAAATATGTACACACATGCAAACATACATATATACGTACACCGCATGAGTCCATATATACATGCAAATACATATATATTGAAATATATTAAGGCGTATTATGTTCACGTCAAGATGTCTATATAATTAATTCATTCTTAGAGATTATGAGGTTCTCAGGAGATTTATCCGCCCTTTTTTAATATTCTTGATAAATATATCGATTATTTTCTTTCTACAGAATTTAAAAATTGAGTGATGCATATAGGACTAACTGAACAGGCATATGTTTTTTGATCCATCAATATATTCGCCTCTATGTTCTTTTTTTTTCCATTCTATACTATTTCTAATCCATCACGTTACATTTCCTTTGCATTTATTTAAATTCCTTACCAACATATACCTTCAATCATTTCAATTCATGCGATCTTGTTATTATGAGGGGCAAACAATAGGAACGGAAACTAAAATAAACACTTACATCTGTAGATATTATTCTTCAATATTATCGATAAATTACATATACACACATACATGCAAACACACACATATGGTGCACACACACACACACAAACACACACACACACACACACACATATATATATATATATATATATATATATATATATATATATATATACGTATATATACATATATATGTGTGCGTATATATGAATATCTATTTATCTCTATATATATACATATATGTCTGTGTATATATATATGCTTATATATATATGTATGTATATATACGTATATATATATATATATATATATATATATATATATATATATACATACGTATATATATACATATATATATATATATATATATATATATATATATATATATATATATATACATATATATACATACGTATATATATACATATATATATATATGTATATATATATATATATATATATATATATATATATATATATATATATATAGACATATATATATGTATATATATATATATATAGATTTAAATTCATATATATATGTGTGTGTGTGTATATATATATATATATGAATTATGTTTCGTCTTTTTTTCTTTCTATCGGGAATTATTGCTTTGAATTATGTCTTGGTTTATATTGCATGCGTTAAACTTTTTTCTATTCCATTCGCAAATTGTAATCCTCCATTCATTGATGTCCTTTTTCTTCATTTGTTTTTTCTCCAAAGTTCTTTCGTGTTCATATGTATTAAAATCCCTAGCTTACATAAAGAATAATATCATATATAGACATACATTCACACACACACATACATATATGTACATATATATATATATATACAAATATATATATATATACATATTGCACGCGGATGTATGAATATATGCTATTTCGGCAGAGCTTTGTTAAATGAGAAAAACGAATTTTATATCACTCATATCGCAGCGAACTTTCCTGTGCAACCTGCAAATAGACCATGTATTCTAATGTGTTTTTCATGGTAAATATTTCTCTGATTATTAGACTAGAGAAAGTTTATTTCCACACGTTGCTGTGTCAATAAGATATATTTTTCTATTGCTCTTCTCCGAACTTAGATATTTCATTTTGAAACACTTCCCATAAAATACATTCTGAAAATTCAAACAGTTTTCAAATATTCATACATATGTGTCTATATATATATATGTAACAGCACTCTTTTATGTGGATATATATATATATATATATATATATATATATATATATATATATATATATATATATATATATATATATATATATAAACATATTCTATGTATACATACATAAAGGTAGGTAGTTATTAGAGGTTTTCAACATCGGGCACATACGCGTATACCCATATGCACACAAACACACACACACACAAACACATAGACACAGACATACACGCACACACACATACACACACAGCGATGTGTATTTAGAGCTGGACATAGGGTGCCAGACACAGATAGATAGATAGATAGATAGATAGATAGATAGATAGATAGATAGATAGATAGATAGATAGATAGATAGGTTTCTTTATTAGCCACACAGGGCTCAACACAGAGGGGACAAAATACAAATGTAGAGTTTTTCTTTTCGAGGGGGTCGAAAACAAAGCAGAAAAAAAAAAAAAAAAAGTGGGGACAACGATGAAAAAAAAACATCGCAAAACGTTTGGGGTATTTACAAAAAATACGAAATAATACAAAAAATTCCCAATAAATGGGGAGGTTATCCGTGGAAAGAAAAACCTACGAAAAGACCACGGTAACCTCGGTCTTTAGCGTCACACTTTGTTAAATAAAATTTCTTTTATTTAAGCAAGAAACGTGAGTAACTCTCTGTTTACAAAATTTTAAAACGTTTTATAGAATCATGGTCAAGGTGGCTTCGTCATTTATACGTGCCATTCTTGCTACATGTATCCATCTTTTTGCGAAACATTTGCTAGACAACACTTGCCTCTCTACTCTCACCTTCCTTTTCAAGTGATACTTGAAAAAGTTGATGAGAGATTGACCAGAGAGGAAAGTATTTGTCTCTAATCCTTTCAGACGCGTCCACCAGATGCATTCTTTGGCCATAGCCACAAGTACGATAAATACAGCTCTTCCTTCCCGTTTAAAGGAAGGAGGCGTGACGATATTGACGATAGACTCGGTTGATAAACCGACTCGTCCCACACGCGACAGCAGTCGTTCGACATAAGCCCACAGCTCCGAAATGATTGGACACTGCACGAGTGCGTGCAGAACGGTTTCATCGCTCTGACCGCATCTCGGGCAGGTCGGCCCCGCATTTCGCGAGCCGTGTCTATAGAGCTTATCCCGAACGGGTAGCGCCTCTCGGTAACACTGCCAGGCCAGGGATCTCTGGAAGTTGTCCATAGGTCCCGGCCCGAAAGTCGTCCTGAACAGGCGGGTCAGGTATTCCTCGTCGACGCCCAGGTTCGCCCCGAGATCGTCGTCGTACCTGCCCTCCACTAATCCCCTATAGAATGACTTCGTTGTGATGCAGCCGCTCAAGGTCGACCCGGGACGGCAAAGTTGTTGCAGAGCAACGCGACACTCACGGTGCCAATCGCCATTCCTCGGCCTCTTTTTGATCCACGACTGCAGCTCGGTCATGGAGACGAGCTGCGGGAAAGCGCGTCGCACAAACGGCGACCACACCTGCTCACCGTCGTCTACGTAGAGCCGGAGATGTCGCAGTCTCAGCGCATGTCTGCGCATCATCAACCACGGCATGCCCAGCCCTCCTTTCAGCGGGTGTTGGCAACAAACGGATCGCCTCACTATCGGAACGCTTCCTTTCCACAAAAAGCGGAAGAGGATGCGCTCCATTTCGGTGATGGCGCGATCGGGACAAGGCACGACGGTCAGGCGGTATTCGATGACGGACGCGATGTACGCGTTCGCCACCTCCGCCCGACCTTTTAGGGACAGCTTCCTCTCGGACCATTGCCGGCAGAGAGTGGCCACCCTACTCATTATCTCGTCCCAGTTCTTCTCCGTTGCAGGTCCGGACCGAACCAGACTCCGAGCAACTTGACCGGACCGTCCGTCCAGCGTCCCACTACTGAGGCGCTGCCGGACGGTATGGGCTTGCTTCTCCAGGTGCCGAGCAGCAAACCCACCGACTTATCCCGGTTGATTTTCGCTCCCGTCACCGCTTCGTAGTCTTTCAGCGTCTCGCCGACAAGCTCAATGTGCTCGTGGCTAGACGCTATGACGGTGACGTCGTCCGCGTATGCCGACACGCTCGTCCCGCACCCCAGTTCTCGCGGGATGCCTCTCAGCGTCGCCAGCTTCCGCAGTAGTGGCTCGAGAGTCAATACGTACAGGAGCGGCGACAGGGGGCATCCCTGACGAACCGAACGTGCAATGTCGAAGGGTCCCGATAGACGTCCATTGACACGAACAACCGAACGGATGCCTGTGTGCAAGGCAGCCATCCAGCCGCGGAAAACGGGACCGAAGCCGGCCGCTTCGAGGACGGCCTCCAAGTATCGATGGTCTACCCTATCGAAAGCTTTGGATTGATCCAAATTGATCAGGGCCCCACCCATGCCAGGTTCCTTAACTACCCTCTCTATGATGTAGCGCATCAGATGGAGGTTGTCATGGATGCTCCGGCCCGGCACGGCGCACGTCTGCTCCGTGCCGACCAGTTTCTCGATGACAAGCGCCAACCGCTTGGCTAACACCTTGGCCAAAATTTTCATGTCTGCATTGAGCAGAGTGATGGGCCTAAAGTTATCTATGGCGTCCCCCTTGTTTGGATCTTTCTTCAGCAGCGTTACCGCTCCTCGGCTCACAAAACCGGGAATGCTCCCGTTCTGCTGCCAGTTGCAGTACACGACCGCCAAGACTTCTCCAAACAAGTCTGGCATACAGTTGTAAAGCTCGTAGGGCAGACCATCCAAACCCGGAGATTTGTCCGTCGAGCAACCCGCCATCGCGTCCCTCACCTCCTCCGCCGTGATGACCCCTTCGCAGCACTCCGCCTCTCTTGCAGAGAGTCGTGGCAAGCTGTGCAGGTAGGCACTAAAGTCCACCCTGCCTTCTCGCTCGCCACTCCTCCCGAACAGTCGGGCAAAATGCCGCTGAAACGCCTCGCACATCTTGCTCGGCTCGAGCAATTCGCGCCCCTGTTCGTCTACCAGAGACCGGATGGTGGCTCTGTTACCCCGCTGCGCCTCCGCCACCCGGGCCTCTCGTGCGGCTCCAACACCTTTATTCCCCAGAGCACGCATCCTTGCCCTGACAGCACACCCTTCGTGTTTAGCATTGAAGTGTTGGTCGAGGGCCAACCTCGCCGCTAAAATGTCGGATGCGATGTCACTTCGCAATGCCTCTTCTAACTTTATCACTAGCTCCCCCTCTTCTCTGTTCCTCTCTACAGCTAGTGCCCTGCTATACCTTATTGCTTCCGCCCTTACTGCTCTCTTGAGGGCAAACCACCATTTGTTGTTGACGATGGCTCCCGTCAAAGCCCTCTTTACTAACGTGCTAATCCGGTCTCTGAAAACCTGTCTCGACGGGAAAGACGCGTTTAGTTTCCAGTAACCGGGACCCTGCCTATGTGCCTTATCTAAGTCTAGCGTACACGTCACAAGTTTGTGATCCGTGTAGCTGACTATGTGGAACTGTGGACATCCTAAACTATCTCTATCTCTTGTCCTACACACTATCCTATCTAGATACGATCTCGACGACCCAATGCGGTTGCTCCAAGTCCACGTTGGCACATTTGGGTGGTCGAGTCGGTACCTGTCAGACAACTGGAAGCGTCTGAGCAGGTCTATGAGGCCTTTGCATCCCCTTCTAGTTTTGTCACTCCCCACGTAGTCTAGATGCGTGTCCAAGGTAGCATTCCAATCCCCCACTAAAAGTAAGGGACGAGACGTTCCCAGGAATACTTCTAGACGTCGAAAGAAGTCTGACCGACCTGTTAAAGGAGGCACATAAACTGCCAGCAACCGAAAAGCGCCTCCATCGCTGCCGTCCGCATCTAGGACAACCAGTCTACCCTCCGGGTCCGTAAATATCGTCTTTACTTGGAGATCCAGACTCTTGCGAAAAAGAACCGCCGTGCCACTACCGCCCATCCTCGGCAGACAGGGAGAAAAATAAATGTTAAACTGTCCGCCAAACATGGACTTTAGGGCCCGCGGTTCATGGAGTCTGGTCTCACTAATGGCTATGATATCCAAATTGTGTGACTTGATGTCATTTAAGAGGTACCCTTGTTTCCAAGGGGACCCTAAGCCACGCACATTCACACAACCAATCTTCACCATGATTCTATTTATACGTGTGCTTTAAAGCACAAAACAAAAGAACAGAGTGTTACTTACCGTTAGAAAGTTTTGTTTCCTCCTTGGATTTTTCACCAAGGAGGCTATTGTACAATTTCTTGCACAAATATTTCTGGAATCCCCCTACCGAGTTGGGGTAGAGGGATGTTATTGTGTTGTGTAATGCTGGTGTTACATGAATAATTTTAATGTGTTTTGGCGGTGTTGTACGTGGGTGGTTGTTGGTTTTGATATCGTTATTTGTGATGTTTGTTTTAGAGTTGATGTAATTCATCAACTCTGTGTTTGTACTGTCTATTGCTGTTAGCATTGTTTTTTTTATATTACTATTGGTGTTAGTAGTATTTTCGGGAGATGTGAATCTCCCTGCTTTGTTTGTGTTTGCATTTTGTTTTGTTTTCTTCTTACTGCGCTTCCTCTTTCCTTTCGTAGCTATTTTCCACTCCTCCCCACTCTCTTCATCGGATGATGGGAGATCTGAGGAGTCAGAAAGAGGTAACGGCAAATTTTGTGCGTCTGTGTGTGTTTCTGTGAATGTTTGTGTTGCTGTTTTTATTGATGTTGGCTGCTTGTTATTTATGTGTGGTGTATGTGATATGGGGGAGGGAGAGGCAGTCTTGGAATTTTCTTTTTTTTCTTCTGTTTTTGCAGTTTCTGTTGTCTTTTCTGTTGTGGTTATTGCTGATATTTCTGTTGTTGTTTTTTGTGTTGCTGGTGGTGTTGGTAGTAAGGTTTTTCTGTTGGGGGTATTTGGTAGTTGCTTCTGTTTTTGTTGTTGTTGTTGTTGTTGTTTTTCTTTGTATTGTTGCCGTTGTTGTTGCCTTTTCTTCTGGGCTACTGGGCATGTTTTTTGAAGGTGAGTTTTGCTACTACAAACGTAGCAAACTGGCCTTCTGCCTTCGACGAAAACATGAAAAATTGAATCCTCAGTTAATTGGATTCTATTTGTACCAGTTTGCTGGATCAATTTGTACCAGGAGTTGAAATTCCTGGCCAATCCAGTTTTGATTGCAAACGGCAGATGCTTCTAGTATGTTTATCTCCTCCTCTATGCCTAGACATATGGCAGATACTAGCCATTCTTCCTCAATTTCAGGAGGCACATTCGAAATTTTTATTTTCGTAACCCTACGACCAAGGTACGTAGGGATCATGAGCAGGTTCTCATGCTGTAATGACTTAGTGGAGAGGTCCTTCGCTCGCTGCTCGCTGTCTAGTCTTACTTCTATCGTTCCGAATTTCAAACCTCTCGTTATGTAAGTCTTGTAAGACCAAATCGGCTTTAAGCATTTCTCAACATTTTCTTGGGTGAATGTTTCCACTGTCCTTGTCTTTAAATTAATGGTTCTGTAGATGATAGTTTTTTTTTCGATGTTTATCTTAAAGTCCGCGGGCGTTTGAAGATGGACTGTAACGTCCTTTTTACTTAGCATGCTTTTGCATGCAAGTAATTTCTCTTTCGATATATTCAAAATTCTTTTCCTAGGCTTCAAAGCCTCGGCAAAGTTCGTTGTGGTGGTGGTAGTGGTGGTATCAGTGGTGAGGGCAGTGGTTTTGTTAGCAAGGACATTTGTGTCCTTGTTGTTGTTGCTGCTGCTGCTGCTGCTGTTGTTGTTGTTGTTGTTGTTGTTGTCACTGGTTACGTTGGCAGGCAAGACTGCTGTAGCAGCAGAGTCTTTCTTTTTCTCCATTCTCTCCTTTAACTGTGAGGAAGGAAGACTAGGAAATTCTTTTTCGAACGAAACACTGCAGACTGCAGCGTTCGTTTCACAAAAATTTTCATGGCTACAAGACGCCATCGTCTCAAAAAAAAATGGCTAGAAAGCCGAGATTGGTTTTTATATCCTGGAAATGTGCCACACAGGGCAGATTTCCGTCGCAAAAAACTTGCACCAGAGAGTCTACAAGTTGTTATACAACTTTGTATATAAAATAAATTTTACAAACAAACTTTTTAAAACATGAAAAAGGCAAAACTTACAGAGCCGACACGTCTACCGTCCGTCCATAGAGATAGATAGATAGATAGATAGATAGATAGATAGATAGATAGATAGATAGATAGATAGATAGATAGATAGATGATGGTTTTCAGTCTCTGAAATTTAACTGAGTAGAGCAACAGTTGTATATCAACAATATTCCTTGTGCCTAGATGTATTTTGAAGGCAGCGAGCTGGCAGAAACTTTAGCACGCCGGGCGAAATGCTTAGCGGTATTTCGTCTGCCTTTACGTTCTGAGTTCAAATTCCGCCGATGTCGACTATGCGCGTGAGTTCGATTCCGGCAGAGTATGCTGTGTCCTTGGGGAGGTCACTTTATTTCACATTGTTGCAGTCTGGTCAACTTGCAAATATGAGTAGTATTTGAATTCTAAAAGCCATCCTGTCGCAGTCTGTTTTAGGCCGAATATCCCTGAGAACTTGATTAAGGGTACGCGTATCTGTGAAGGGCTTAGCCTGATGCACGTTAATTTCGCGAGAGGGCTGTCCCGTTGATCGGATCAGCTGGAATACTCGTCGTCGTAACAGACGGAGTGGCAGCTTATATTAATGAGTTATGTACAAGTACTTTTCAATGGCCATCAATCTGTCGGCAGCAATTCAATGTGGCGTATTTAATTTTGGTGAATTGTATGAAAGGGGGGATGAAAGGGCGGTGGTAAAATAATTTGATGATAGTTAAAAAGATTTCAGAAGCACTGATGTAGGCAGACAAAAAGAAAATATACAAGTAATGAAGATATGTCTCCCGGTCAGGAGATCTGTAAAGGAAAGACAACTGAGGTCGTTGCTGCAGGGGGTATTTCTCTAAAAAAAATTGAAAACGATATTAAAAAGGAATTGTGGAAGCAATACATAATAGCAATAAAGTTATATCTTGTTTGTTGATTATCTATTTGAAGTATAGCGCTTTAAGACGCATACAGAGCAGCCAACACACATAGACACAAATAGACAGATAGAGAGTGTCTCATTTTTCGATAAATAATGATATACAGACATACACTCCTCACCCAAATCCACAGACACGAGCTCACCCATGTGTGCTTATGTATATGTATGCTATGCTTATATATCTATACCTGCCCATCATTCTATCTATCTATTTATATATATATATTTAAATATTTTTCATTCCCTTCGAAATTGCTCTCAAATGTGGTTTTGGTCGTTTTGACTGCTTCTTCTAGCGTGTAAAATTACCTGTTAAAGGTAGTTTTTCTTGTGTTTAAATTTACACTATTTTATATTGAGAATATGTTGTCTATTGACTTTTTATACATGCTAGGCCACCGGTAGTGAAATTTTAAAACAACTCTTAGCCTTTATATTCCACCAAGGCTTGCAGGACGTCGTCGACAAGCTCTACAGATCTTCCAGGAAGATGCTCGTCTTCTAAGTTGTAGTCAGCGGCTCGGAATTTCTGGAACCAACATTGACACTGGCTTACGCTTATTATCCGATCCCCATATACTGAATTAATTTTCCTCGTACTTTTTTGACATTATTGAAGTAACAAAACAAAATATGCCGAATAAGATCCTTTGCTATTTCCATCATAGTTTTAAAAAATAAGTGTTAAAATCGAACTGCACTCTTCAAAACTGGCACTAAGATTAAGAAAGTTAGAATTACTACCTGCTTTTATAGCAAGTTGATACAAAATATGGCAAGCTTCAAACACTAATCAGAAGCAAGACAGCTAGGATATAAGCCACGTCTGTCTATTTGAACTTTTAGGAAATCAGTGTAAATTGTGAAGCCGGTTAAAGATTTAAATATATTAATAAGAAATATTTTAACTATTCTCAGTGCATTTTTAGCTTCTACTTTTCCTATATTTCTAGCCGTGTGGAATAAAATAACTTTGTTTTCTATTTACATATGTGTGTGTGTGTGTGTGTGTGTGTGTGTGTGTGTGTGTGTGTGTGTGTGTGTGTGTGTCTATATGTATGTATATATATATATATATACATAGATAGATAGATAGATAGATAGATAGATATACATACATATATACACTTATATATATGTATATATATGTATGTGTGTGTGTGTGTGTGTGTGTGTGTGTGTGTGTGTGTGTGTGTAAGTACTTATACATATATGTATATATATATATATATATATATATATATATATATATATATATATATATATATTGCAATATATTTTATGTTGTGTGTGCGTGTTTATGTGCGTGGCATATGTGTGTCTGTGTATACACTTTATGAAGAGTGATAAAGCACCACACGTTACCATATAGATTAGGGCAAGATATTCAAACGATATTAATCTACCATATTCCGATACTGCACACTTAAAAGCGTATACAGCAGCATATATTTGGATTGGGGATATAACACGGGAGAGATTTTCAAAGTTGAAGTAATCGGTGTTTTCTCTAATTACTTCAAGTCTGTCTCTTATATACACATATAAAGTGTGTCTTTGTGCTTATTATATCTGTGTGCCTATAAAGATATATATCTATATATACATGTATATAAATATATATATATATATATATGTGTGTGTGTGTGTGTGTGTGTGTGTGTGTGTGTGTGTGTGTGTGTGTGTGTGTGTGTGTGTGTGTAAATAGATACAGAAGTATGTGTGTATGTATACGTGTATAAATATTCAAACGTACATATATGCGGTTATATCGATATATCTATCTATATAGATTCAAATATATATTTATGTATATTTTTATATACATATATACACACACACACATATATATATGTGTGTGTGTGTGTGTGTGTGTGTGTGTGTGTGCATACATACATATAAAGATAGGTATACAATATATATGTGTATGTGTATGTGCCTTGGCATGGCTGCAGATCTCGAGCTGAAACTGATAAAATACATACACACACACGCACGCACACACAAACACACACACACACGCACACACAAACACACATGCACACATGCACACACGCATGCATACACACAGCACACACGCGCGCACACATAATCCAGCGTGAAACACTACATCTAGGATGGTAAATGCTTGGAATCCACATCGAAGATCTCTCTGTTTGACAATGAGTTAACTCGAAGCTACCGTTAAACTTCAAAGCGTCATCAGTCCTATGCTAGATTTCGGTAGAAAAGCCAGATTCCATACGAGTGAATTACTTTAAACGATGTCTCTTCCATGGAATTCACTGTACATACATAGTGGTGTTTAATTTTATGAGGCTTTATAAAAGGCCTTACATTCAATGCGATGTGGGTGCGGACTAATACAAATCTCTTATACAATAGAATATAAGTTTGGCATTGAAGACACATTATGGTGGTGTTGTATCCAGTTACTACCCATTAAATTTGACGTGTATCACAAGTAAAAACAAGAATTCATGCGCAAGAAAATAAGAAAGTGCTTCAGTAGAGACACTGTGAGGCAGATAGATCAACTGCCCAGTGCTAGAATATTTGCAATGGCTTTAATAAAGTAAAACTAATATATCCCATATTGTGGGCTTTTAGATTACTTTCCTTAGCTCTCACTCGGATCCATGTTGAAGCTTTTCGTATATTAGAAGTTGTTTCGAATATTAGAACTTAGTAGAGTCGTTAACACGTCTGGCAAAATGTTTAGCAGCATTTCCTTCTGAGTTCGAATTCCGCAGATGTAGACCTTGCTTGCCATCCTTTCGCGGTCGTTAAAATAGGTATCAAGTGAGTGCTGGAGTGGATGTAGAAGACTGAATTCCTTCCCCGAAATTGCTCCCGTTGAGCCAAAGTTTGAAATGAATATTAGAATGTGTTCGGAAATATGGTGGGAAAATCTAATTTATTACTTTGTAAAAAAAATTGATTCCTTAGTCCATTATATGCATCTAAATTTCTATTTAGAACGGTGCGTATGAATGGGAGCAGACAAAATTATCTATGGAAGTAAAGTCAAGAAATAAACCGCCAGCTGATAACTGTCAAAACGAGGCAAAGCCACTGATGATACTGCCAATCACGTGATTAACTGTAGAGAGAACCTCCCGCTGATTACGCTCAAAAGGAACCAATGCCAACGACACATACTGAAACCCACGCGATTAACCTGGGGCAGGGCTCCCTGTTGATACCGCTCAAAAGAGCTGTCGTCGTTGATTTTACTTGCAGCCGCGTAAATAATTCTAAAACTGAAAGATTTTCTGATATCAAGTCAATATGAAGGAGTCATTAGCAGTACTAGCGACCACATAACCAATCACCTGACCCACTACGTCATACAGCACATGTCAAATTATAAAAAGGCTTTCAGCACCTATTAATATCCTAAAAAAGCATTCCATTCCATTATTTCACACTCGCTGTTGGGTACTCTGTTCTAATGTCAACTGCTACTAACAACAGCACCAGATGTTCTGTACGCAGAACTTCTTTTGAACATCTTACGCATATAACTGAAACAGTCTTTTAATACGCACACACACGCACAAACACACACACACACACAACCTTATTATTGCTCTCAAAATTCTCAAAATTTTCAAGTCTCAAACTTATCTTTCAATTATCCTCAGAATGCTAACTATCAGGTTGAATTCTTTTGTAACAAATAATGGAATGTCTGATTACTATAATTTAACAATATCTTGTTTTCATTAACCTACGTAGTGCATCACCATGACAGTTTTCAATTAAAGTTTTCATTAAAAATATTCGCAACTAAAATAACCAAACGAGTTTGTTAACTTCATGGAATTGCGCAAATTAATTATTTTCATTTTCGGTTGATTCGTCCAAACTGTTAATAATTAATGGATGTCGATTAATTGAGGCAAAAATGACAGCTTAAATGAAAATATGTTGACGATTAAATATTGAAAAAATATAAGTTACAAAAATATTTTCATCTTCATATTATAAAACTGATGAGGATTCAATAAATGTAAGATGTATAAACTTTTTCTCAGATACTCTAAAGAAAATAGAGGAGTGTAAATGAAACTTGTAAAAGCAAGAATGAACAAACATCCAAACTGTCTGTAAAGTGTAATCTGAAAAGACGAGCCTTAAAACAATACGTGTATCAAACTTTAGTGAAGACATCAGGTTACATCAATTTTTAAATACTATAACAATATACACACTAAAATTACATTATTCACATGTACGTTCTTTTCCTGAAGAAAAATTCCAGCTATGGTAGCTATGGCAACATCAAGTACTAAAGACAATCAAGCGACACTTCAGGAACAGCATGATGAGACAAAAAAAGACCGAATAACCTAGCCGTCCTTAGTATGAGATCAGACATGTGAAGAGAAATGACTTTAATGAAATAAAATTCACAAACATTTACTTTGAAAATGCACGTAAATCATGTTTTGGTTAGTTATGAGAATTCTTTATTTTGTATCATTCAACTCATTAAAACAGTCCTTGACAATAGTGTTTCTCATTAAATTATCAAATTACCTGAACAGATATTTTTCCTATGATATATTTTTTTTCTTTTCTTAGAATGATACTTTTGTTTCAGCTACCGTGTGGATGCGTCACTTTAAATAATTTAAGAAGAAACGAAACTGTTATATTATTCACGTTTTGACTCTTTCTTCAGATGTTGAAACTGTCGTCGTCCTCTTAAGTTCTTCTTGTTAGAACACGCTGGGCAGTTACTGATACTACATTGTCTAAAGGACTAATTGCACTATATTCAAACTATCAATAACAGCGTAATTCTCTCGTATAATGGAAAGAATATCAAAAGTCTTCATTAAGTTTTATGCCTGAGCGTTTGTTCGTAGCATCTCATGTCTGCTGCTGTTGTTTATATTCAGTTTCATGTACTGAGAATCTCAAAGATAAACGTACCCCACCCAAGTCAGGAACATAAATAATTATTTAGTAAATAATGATTTAGTACTAGATGCACTATACGCTCTTCGTTTAAAACTAGTTTGATACGATTACGATTTGCGTATTACTAAGCTGCTATTTCTTGCAATAGACATAACCACGTAGTACACCTGTCGGTTTACGAGACGTTGTCTAAACACTAGCAAGATTGGCGCAGAATTAATACATTCAGTGGGTATTGATATTTGAAGTGTGAAATGGAACGTTTTCGTCAGGATTTCCGCTAAGTGATCTTTGTCTGACTTCACTCTCTATTTTAAAGGAGACCAAGTATCCCAAGTTTTATCAATAACCATTCTATCATGCCACAGTTTGTTTTCAACAATAAATAACCATATCTCGTGTGTACCTACCATAAGTGTTGGAATTATTGTTGCTACTCGACAGAATGAGACAAAGCGAAATCAGTTGTAGCTGGAATTATATAGAAGTGCATCGGCCGTTGTATTCTATCGATGTTACGTATAAAGTAAATCAATATTGACCATCAAGTTGATGGATTTGAAGAAACGTCAATAGATTTTCAGGTTTTCATGTAAAGTGTTATTTCGATTGGGTCGGTGAGTCATTTAACCAATTAGTTAATTAATAAGAGACTGGATAACAATATTTGTCAGAGCGGATATATTAGTAGACATACTGTAACGATGTTTCAAATCCAGTTTTGGTCATCCATATATAAAAAAATGCGCGCGTGTGTGTATGTGTGTGCGCGTGTGTGTGTGTGTGGAGATAAACACAAGGATTGTCACTGGTGACAGCGATTTAAGCGATATCTCGGACAAGAGAAAGAAAGGATGTATAACTGAACTATAGTATTGGAGCAAGCACGTACATAAAAACACACGGATACATACATGTACGTACGTACGTACATACATACATACATACATACATACATGTATACCATATCATACTTGTACATTTTGCCAAACGACAATAATTCGTGACCTTTGTTGTTAGCAATTTAAGTGAAGAATTGCACTTGTCCTTCGTGTTCGCGAATTTTAGCGGACGACGGCCAATGGATATGGAGTATATGGCTAGACAAATACAATGATCGCACTGCGAATGAAGACCAGCGACATGTCTTCCGAAGCAACGATACACGTCGAACCAAATATGTAATCGATCGATTTGTGCGCTACCAAAGGTACAGTGGTATTTATTGCATTCTCCAGTGGTACTTTTGCATTTAATGATTATGTAAACTTAAAATCCAGAAACGATTCACAGAGTGCGATCCAGTTTGTGATGTCACCTGATCTGAAGCAGGCCGTCGTTTCAAATCCCATTGTGGATGGGATGTTTTATTCACTTCTAACTATTACAGTATTTTAGTTATTTATTTATATCATGCAATAAAAGAAAATTATTATGTTCAAATATAATTTAACAGCATTTTCCTCTCCACTGGGTGTTTATACTGTTTTTTCCCTATTTGTGTATGCATTTGTGATAAATGGGTATCTTTTATAAATTCATTTCTTTGTATGAATTGATGAATGAATAAAATTATTATGATAATTGATATACTACTACTACTACTACTACTACTACTACTACTACTACTACTACTACTACTACTACTACTACGACTGCTGCTGCTGCTGCTGCAGCCGTGGTAGCAGTGGTGACGGAACTGTTCAAACGTATCTCTCTCCGATGTGTAAGTTTAATAACAATTGTTGTTTTCCATTTAGGGATTTGTTGTTATCGATTTTCTGTCGTATTTTTTGCAGCCCCACGACCCCAAAGGGCTATTCGATTCATTTAGTTTCTATTTCCTATATATTAAAAACAAATATTGATTTTTTTTTTCAAGCATAAACATGTTGACAATATTACTGGTTGGTCGATAATGAGGAGGAAAAAGAAGGCGCTGGTTTAACCCCAGGAATAAATTTGCCACGTGATAAATCACTTTCATTGCTGCCTCGTGCAACCTTGACCACCAACACCATAATGCTATGGTTGTGGAGAGGAACATCCACACCGAACAAGTAAAAACAATATCTAAAAGAAAGGTCTCAAGAGAGACAAAAACAACATTACTGCCTACAGAAATTTAGCAACAACAAATAGGCCCAACATGACAAACCCCCAACACTGGAACCATCATCGTCTGCACCTCGAAACGGCCTCAGCAGACATAATAACAGCAAGTCAGTTGAATGTATGTTTACGCATATAATTGCTATCATCTCTGAATCATGTCCTTACTGGAAAATGCGAAAGTTTGGCAATCTTCCAGTTTATCTTTGACCTATCAGTTAAGTCTGTCATTCTCCTCTCCGTCCACTAATTATTGATGTAATCATGAAGAGTGATTAATCCTTTCCCATATCGATTACGATTCTTCTATCAAAATTTTACAGCAGTAAAGACGATAGAGAGGTTGCAGAAGAAAATTCACGGTTCACCAAACGTTTTGTAATATGTTTTTCATTCATAATAGTTCGTTCACTTCCCCGCCTTCTATGGTCTCCCGAATTTTTCTTAATATTCTGTGATCTCTGATTCTTATTTGGTCAAGCGTTTTGTTATTCTCATCAATTATATACCACAATTTCGAAACTATTTCAGTAAGAAAACAATTGTAGCAATAGTTTATATTTTCGTCCATGAATAGAGAAGAATGAATCGTAACCGAGTATTTGTTATTGTAAACAGCATCTATCACTCGAAGTTGAGAAATTGTTGCATTGGTTTGACATCTAGAGGGCAAGAAGTTATGTTTGTACACAAGCTGTAACTGATTTCGTCTATTATATTTTAATCCTTCTTATTTCTTCTACTAAAAGAGAAGAATTATGTGATTTTCAATCGAGCTGAACGGTCCTGCTGTAAAATAATGTATTTTCAGAAAAAGCGTGTTTGTTTGTGGAGGTCCTATAAAATATAGTGTTGATTGATAATGATAATAATAATAATAATAATAATAATAATAATAATAATAATAATAATTTTATTATTAGTAGTAGTAGTAGTAGTATTTTATTATAGTATCAGCAATAATAAAAAGAATGAAAATGTGAGTAGCAGATGAAGTAGAAAAAGAAAGAGAAGAGAATACAAACAACTAGAACAAGAAAATAAAAAGAGAATATGGAGAACAAAATGTAGAAGAAAGAGATGGAGGAGAAAGATAAAGGAAAGTAGAAAAAAGAAAAGGTGTAGAAGGAAGAGCAACATGCAAAGGAAACGGAAGAGGAAATTAGAGGGATGGGAGGAGGAAATTAGCAGGAAGAAAAGAAGGAGGAAGAGGACGACTTCAGTTTTAGTTATGGCGGTTGAGAGAAATCAAAAACTGTATGTAAAAGACAACCTACAAAAGATGATTAGGTGTTGGAGATCGATATGTGGAAACTGTGATAATGACAAAAAGAAGAAATAAAGACTAATAGCAAAATCCTAACAAATTAAACGCTAAAATTGGAGAAATAACTGCTTAAGACGAATCAAAGAAATGTTAGAAAGCCTCCCTGGCGTCAATCAGTCACAGCGAAGGCCATTTCAAATGTTTCCTTCTCCAGGCTTGGTGTCAAAGATGGGTTACATCAAATATCGCAGAGTTGCTTGTCAGTTGCTTGACCATGTCTCGAAGTAGCTAATGATATGTGCATCCCTGATCAAGAGGAGGAGTATGGAGAAAGGAACATAGCAATATGCTGAGAGGAATTATGGGGCGATATAAGTATTTTCTAACTAGGCTCCATCAGACCCAATACGAAGGCCAACATCAAGCGCCTAGAGGAGATAGTGCTAACCTGCGTTAAGCGGGTGGTTACTGGAGCTACTGGTGGCTACTGGAAGACCCTATGTCTGGCAACAGGACTCTGCACCCTGCCACACAAGCAGGAGGATCTAGTCATAGCTGTCAAGCAATTTCTGCCACCACCTCACCCGTAACGTCTGGCCAAATAACTCGCCTGACTGCAACCCCTTGATTATTATGTGTGGTGTGCAGTTGTGCAAGAGACCAACGAAATTCACTGTCAAAGATGAACTGAAGGCAAGGATTATGGCATCATTCACTAACTTAAATAATGAGACAGTCCAGAAGAGTTGCAGGAGATTCTGAAGTCGTCTGAAGGCCGTGGTTGAAGCCAATGACGATTTTATTCAATAAATTTACTCGTTAGAATTTCAATATATTTTCATGTAATTTTGGTAAATACACCTGTTAAAATCAGATGTCAGTCTTATTTTCATTTTCGCGCAATTTAGACGACAGTTTATTACTCGCACCCTGTATATATATATATATATATATATATATATATATATATATATATATATATATATGTGTGTGTGTGTGTGTGTGTGTGTGTGTGTGTGTGTGTGTGTGTGTGTGTGTGTGTGTGTGTACCCCCGAAAATTTGAAAGCTAAATTAAACTGTAGTTCTGATTTGACGTGAGCACTTGAAATGGTTCCCGATAATTTTTGTTGCCCTGTATTGACTGTAATTAATGACGATTATTAATCAAATTATATTAATGTTAATATCGGTGAATTCCAGTTCCGTTTTCTATAGCTAATGGAAAAATTATGCAAAACCATCGACATGAGCCCTCAGTGTCTTCCCTGCCTATTCCTCTTCTTCGGTGTTCTTTTACTTAAACAGTAATTTCAGCTCACCATTGTCGGTGACTGCAGTGTTTCGACTGATGACGAAACCCGTTTCTCGTAATTACACACAGCCAACAATAAGTGGTGTCTCTTGATTCTGAAGCTTTAAAGTTTTACTAATGACGTTGTTATTGTTGTTGCTGTTGTTGTTTTTATGCTGAAGTAGTCTGTGTTTGTTGTTTGTGTGTAGTTGCCTAATTGCGTAATAGTTTCATTTTCATCATAGATCGCTGAATATTTAGTATTTGCTTGTGAACTGACAAACTGACAGATAATAATTACTCTTGTTGATTTGTTAGCTATGATCTCTCTCTCTCTCTCTCTCTCTCTCTCTCTCTCTCTCTCTTTCTCTCTCTCTCTCTCTCTCTCACTTTCAGGCCTTTCATACAATAATTAATGGCAGAATGTTGCATTGAATGATAAATTAGACATGTCAAATAAAGCTGTCACCTGTATATAGAAATAAATATATTAATTGCTTGTCACTAACTGAACATATCAGCGTTTCATTTGAAATAACAGTAACTTCCAATTAAAATATTTCAAATTCGTTTTTTCTCTTGCTTATTTTTGTTTTTGGGATTTTAGTTTAGTTTATGTATTTGTTATTTTATACCGATATATTGACGTCAATAACTATTTAGCATAAATCTAGTATCAGTATTTTCCATCGTTTAATGAAAATACATGTTGGCCTGAAATATATGTAATACTGCGAATAGGAAAGAATCGTCAGGGCCCAGCAGTGCGCTGTCAACTGCTTCAGTTATGTATGTATATGCATTGCACACGTAATCATAAGTATATGGACTCCATCCATGGACGTTGAGCAATGCTCTTCATAACACGTTGCTGCAAACTATCGATTTTAATTCGAAAGTAAATACTTTTTCCTGCAGAGCTCTCTCTCTCTCTCTCTCTCTCTCTCTCTCTCTCTCTCTCTCTCTCTCTCTCTCTCTCTCTCTCTCTCTCTCTCTCTCTCCAGGCATCGCATTCTTATATTCTGCTGGGCTCAGTTAGAGATGATATGGCGACAATATACGAGTGGGTGCTGAAATGTTCCTGGTTACAAGGTATCGCGAATGGCCTGACTGAAGAGGCCCAACATTCCGAGTTCTTTTACATGGCTTAGAAAAGCTGAAGAACCGCTGCGACAAGAGTGGGAATCTGAGAGCGGAATATGGTGAGTAAAATCATAATTAACTGATCTTCCTGTATTTTCTTTTAACCCAAAGCCAGGAACTTTTCAGCACCGAACATATACGCCAAAATAACAAGAAAAAGCCTGGTACAAACTCCGGGGTAGCAATCGCTTGAAATTGGCGGCAAATATTGTTTATATATATATATATATATATATATATATATATATATATATATATATATGCATGTATTTACCCTGGCATTATTCATATATTTGATTTTATTCTTTGATACAACAATCACTTTCTAATAGGCCTTCAATAAAATTGTTTAATATCAATCTGATGATTGCCTTTTTCACTGGCCTGGATTTTATATTCATTGATGGGCATCTAGTGATTGTTCACGTCACAGACTTATATACATGTATATACATATATATATATATATATATATATATATATATATATATATATATATATATATATATATATATAAACGTGTGTGTGTTTGTGTGTGTGTGTGTGTGTGTGTGTGCGTAAGTGTGTGTAAGTGGGTGTACGTAACTTTATTATCAACAATGTTTAATTCATACCTATATTTCTCTGTATTTCTTTTTATCTGAAAATATCCACGTGTTTGTAATATATTTTTATACCATAATATAGATATATTCTCTAAAGGTATATGTGTTCAGAATATTGAGAAAGATATCGGCCATTTTATTTTGATGGTAATCGACCAAGTATCTGCTTCAATTGTATATTGTATAAATACACATGAATTGAGACAATTAAGAGATAGCAAAGATTTTGAAAGGGGAGATAATTGTTGTTTCATTTTCTCTCCTCTTTCTTCTTTATTCACTCTCTCTCTCTCTCTCTCTCTCTCTCTCTCTCTCTCTCTCTCTCTCTCTCTCGTTATCTATCTATCTATATATCTGTCTATCTATCTTTGGCAAATGAAGTCAATTCAAAATGTTGTAAATGAAGAAATTAATTTTCTAAGGGAAAAGGCATGATCTAATTAATTTTTAGAACACATGATTGCAAAATGGAAAGGTCCGTTGATTAGTGATATTCAGAAATATATGAGTGTAGAGATATGTTATATTATATGTATTCAGAATATATTTTGTTTATAGGTAATTAACGATGGGAAATAACTGAAATTACCGAACCTTTCGAACTTAGACAAATATGTTAACGGATGTCCTATAAATGACATATTCACAAAATAAGAATATTATAATAACAATAATTATAACTGCTAACGATTTTTAAATAAAAGGAGAGAACATTTTCATAAATTGTTACACGAATAACTAGAAGACAGATGATAGCAATTCTGTAACCAGAAAGAATCGACTGGAACTGTTTTCTCCTTCTTTGTCAAGCGTGTAAGCAGCGTCCATCATCCGTTACAGAACTTCTGTGACAGATGTGACAGAAAGGAGAAAGTATGCTCAAAACCGAGCCATGATCTAAACGGTTGTACCATAGTGGACAATGTTCTAATCAGTCGCAAGCAATCGAGTTAAGTCTCTGGTTCAATCAGTCACCGATTCAATCCGTCAATCAATTTAACACAACCGCTTAGCAACGTCAGTCTCCTAAAGGGTCTTAAAGTGTCCACCAATGCTATTAAATTGGGCAATAGATTAGATATGCCAACGAAAAGTCCTGACATGGTTTGAATTCAAAGAGTCGAAAGAAATATCTCAAGATGTCAGCTCAGACATGTTTATATTTTCATCGTTGAAAGTAGAAAAGTAATGTTGAATTGAAGAGATTTGCACTCAGGAGCTGAGCATCAGAGCAAATACTGCAAAACATTCTCTCTCCAAAGCTATAATGATTCTGTCAATTCACCATTTTGTTCCATCACAATAAACGAATTTGTTCTGTAACACGAAAGGAATTCTGAAAGCGTTGACTGTTTACAATCCACAGCCATAAGAGCTATTACGTTTCTTGAAAGTTTGTTGGAACAAGATAAATTCGCACTGCTTGCTTCTGTAAAAGAAGATGTAATATCTCAGAATATCGATCGTCATGATGTTTCATCAAAAGTACATCGTGGTAAAATGACAACGAATGATTTGTATGAATTATAATCTTGTCCCTGACAATCTTAAATAATTTCTCATCTTTTAGAAGTGATTTCGACGTAGAAAATGTAGATTTTTCCTTATATACAACGAGAGACATCAGCGTTGTACATTATTTTCGATTCTGTGCAACCAGATACATTCGACGACCTTCTAATCTGTTGACACTTCGCCTTTCGTATAAGTTTTGTTGTGTTGAAAATAAGTCTTCTCACGACACCCTGTTCACTTATGGAAGTCGCTTAAAACTTCAATTACTCTTTTATTTGTTTCAGTCATTCGACTGCGGCCATACTAGAGCACCGCCTTTAGTCGAACAAATCGACTCCAGGACTTATTCTATCGGTCTATTTTGCCGAACATCTATATTACGGGGACGTAAACACACCAGCATCGGTTGTCAAGCGATGTTCGGGGGACAAACACAGACACATACACATATACACATACACACACACGTATACACAAACATATATTTGTGTATGTATGTTTGTGTATGTATGTTTGTGTGTGTCTGTGTATGTGCGTGCAACTCTGTATTACGTTTATATGTTATGTTATTTATGTATATATAGATATGTATACACACACATACACACACACACACACACACACACACACACACACATATATATATATATATATGTATATATATATATAATCAATACATAATTTAACATTACTGTTGTATATGTCATACTTGATCTATCTGGTGATTTAGTGATATATTATTGATGATGGTTATACATTCTTGTATACGGAAATAAATCAATCAATTAGACAGGTAAAATGAAAACTAATCAATTATATCTCTAAAAATGATGCAAAAAACACAAAATTATAAAAGAAATTTAAAAAAGCAACGGGAATCAGTTTTATTTGCCTATTTACTGAAATGGATTCTTGCGCAGAAGAATATAATTAAAGAAAAGCAGCATATGCACAGTTGATAGACATACATCTTGGAATTGGATAAACGAAGGAAAAAAAAAAACACAATGTGAAATGAGTGAAAGATTTGATGATTTGTAGCAAAAATGATAACAAAAGTAATTATATGCGAATGTATCATTCAATTTTCGAAAGTTTATAGAAAATAAGAAAACCAGAAAAATCATAGAAATAACAATTCTTATTTGCTTTTTGATCCAAAGAAAAGCAAAACAAAAGAATTAATGAGAAATGCTATACATAATTAAACGGATATCAAAATAGATACAGGCTTTCACCATCACAGATCCGTTGAATTATTGAAATCTTGATGGAATAACTCCAAAACTTAGAGATAAATATTACTCACGGAATGTTTTTTTGTCTTTTGTATACACAATATTTATATCAAATGTTTTTACACCACAAATGAAAACTCATCAATTACGTATTATCTTATGTTGTTCTATTTGCTTATTGTGAGCAAGTGTCATGCGAAACCTTCACGGGTTTCGTCGAAACTATACAATATTATATAAAAAAATTCTATTTATCTACTACTACTACTACTACTACTACTACAATTATTATTATTATTATTATTATTATTATTATTATTATTATTATTATTATTATTATTATTATTATTATCATTATCATTATTTTTATTATTATTATTATTATTATTATTATTATTATTATTATTATTATTATTATTATCATTATTAAGGCACGGGAGTGGCAAAATCGTTAGCAATCTTAACGAAATGCTTACCAGTATTTTGAAAGTCTTCACGTTCTGATTTCAAATTCCACCGAGGTTGATTTGGCTTTCATCCTTTCGAGGTTGGTAAATTATGTACTAGTTGTGTACTGGGGTGGAGCTAATCAACTGCCCCCCCCCCACACCCCAAATTTCAAGTATTGTGCCTATAGTAGAAAAGATTATTATTATTATTATTATTATTATTATTATTATTATTATTATTATTATTATTATTATTATTATTATTATTATTATTATTATTTTTGTTATTATTATTGTTATTATTATTATTATTATTGTTATTATTATTATTATTATTATTATTATTGTTATTATTATTATTATTATTATTATTATTATTATTATTATTATTATTACATGTAAACTCAAGGCTTATTTTGCTGCGTATGACGGAAAATGTCAGTTGCCCACAGCCAGCTGACTAAAGTGACACTCGCTTACTGCTCATGCTTCTAGAACCCACCAAAGAATTCTTGCAGCTCCAAGCAATGCTGGTTTTTGTAGATTTTTGTAGGTTTTTGATAACACCACGCTGGAGAAGCAACTGTCTTGAGATATTCCATTATTATCATACTAAACAAAAAATGGGATAATGAGTGATATAACAAAGGTAATATAACATTTATATACATTTGAATTTCTATTTGAGTGTATAGCTGATATTCCATCGCGTTGGGTGCATTGGAACCACAAACTTTGTCGATCAAAGAAAATATGGTTCAAAGCTAAGTCCATCATCAATGCGTTGTGGAAACAGTAAAGCGTTTTAATCTTTAACTATGACTACAAGGTCATTGCTTTTAATCTTCTTATTTCAACTTCTTGTGTTATTAAGCAACCCGATATCAAAGGAATTCGAGTGCAAAATCACTGGTACGCAAGTCCAGGGAAAATATGTATACTTTGATAATAAAACTAATACTATCGTGGTCTTTCTGAAGTTAAATAAATATGAAATGCCGATAGTAATAAAGCGTAGTATACCTTCAATGTAGTAAGAATATTGAGAATACTGTAAGTTCAATATACATATATATATATATACATATATGTATATATGCGTATATATATATATATATATGAATATATAGATACATATTCACAAGATCAGTATCGCAAACATATATATATATCTGTACATGCCTACCTAGCAACATACATACGTCTACATATTTATATATAGATGTGTATATGTATGTACATGTATACGTATATGTATTTATATGTATTAATGCATAAATCAGTATATTAATGTATATATATGTATATACATATTTGTACACACACACACACACACACACACATATATATATATATATATATATATATATATATATATATATGTATATATTTACAAAAAAAGTGGTTATATTACCTTGTGTCAGGGAACACATTATATTTCTTCTTTCACATGAGAATGTAAGACAATATGCAAGTAGCCGGGAGAGCAACGCCTCATGTCTTGCAGATAATGTCTTTTATTGATGTACATCAAAGTAGAGCTGATAAAATTAGTGAGGCAGATGGCATAAAGTGTCAAATATTATCAATCACATATTCCTGTCTAAAGGCATGGAAATCGTATATATCAATGATATGTATATATATATATATATATATATATATATATATATATATATATATATATATATATATATATAGATAGTATACTTTGAGCAACGTTTTTGATATGCGCCCATTTGCGTATGCTCCGTTACAGAAATAGATAAATGCGGCGGAGTTTATATATGGCGGTTCACACACAATTAAAACCTCTCATAACCAAAGAGTCAAATTGAAAAAATGCACGAATACATCCATATTATATCAAGATTCGTTCAGAGCTTAAATACTCTCTTGGAAGATACGATGGTGAAAGCCTGTATTTATTGATCCAAGAAAAAGTTTCAGATGATCCACAAGCAAAACTGAATATATATTTTGTTGGACTAACGATTATGGATTAAATATTCTACACATACATACATACATACATACACGCGCACATATAATTACACTATACATATATATCCTCTGTCACCTACCTCTGAAGAAGAGCATTTCTTGTACTTTTCCTTCGTGTTTTTTTAATACTGCATCCAGAGACACTGGAATTATTATATGTTTACAAGAGCTTGGTAGGCATCGCCAACTAGCAAGTCACGCTACTCCATACTCTTGACGAGCAAAAACTCAGAATCATGTCTTTGTTTATACAAGCACACACAACGCATACGCACACACAACGCATACGCACACACAACGCATACTCACACACACACACGTAAACTATTTCATTTAATTTATAAATTTTATTCGCAATGAAACCGTGTGATCCACGCACGATGCACACCTTATGTTAAATATATTGTATCCACGTAAATATGTTTTTGAAGTATGTGTATCACTCTAAAACTATCGAAAATCAATTAGCTTCCTTCACTAGCACGTGTTACACATTCCCTTCAAATATAAAATCGGAACAAATGAAAAATACAACAAAACAACAAACACAATTCTAGATGTCTAGAAATTCCAATCTATCATTTATCACTAGTGAATGACGTATATAGGCTACGTTTTGTAGTAAACTCGTGGCAACGAACGTAACGAATTAATGCAAGAACATGTGAAATGTGTCATCGGACGTAATTTCGAATTATCGTATATGTGACAAGTGTAAAAGAGACATTAAAAAAAATGGATTAATTAAAGAGATAGAAAAATGGGAAAAAACAATTTATATACAGGCAATTTTAGGCGCATGAGTGGATGTGTTGTAAGTAGCTCGCTTACCAACCACATGGTCCCGGGTTTAGTCCCACTGAGTGGCACCTTGGTCAAGTGTCTTCTACTTTAGCCTCGGGTCGACCAAAGTCTTGTGAGTGGATTTAGTAGACTCAAGCTGTTCGGCTGATCGTATCAGCTGGGTCCCTCATCGTCGTCATCGACGGAGTGCTCATTTGATATATAATATATTTTGAAGTTACGAAGGTTTTTCATTGTTGTTGAGTATATTTTATCACATACTTTAGTTAGTGACTTTGAATATCGGTACGTATGAAGTTACATACGTTCTCTAATCTGACATATACGAAATAATAACTTGTAAGATAAAGCTATTATGTAATACGTCAACAGAATATTCCAGAAAACCCAAACTACGCATTGTAATGCATAAGAAAACGTTAAACAGTGACAAGAAAATGTTATTTAATACACAGTGTTGTAATAACACCTTGTATTAAATTGTTAATTTATTGTTTGAAATTTTAATATAACTTTCAAAAATGTAACATGTAGAAATATTATTTATTTGTATGTACAAAATGAATTCCAGGCATGTTTATGGACTGTGTATATGTCCAATAGTAAATATTGTTGCTGAATTATCAAGAAAATGCTCTAATAGATTTTAAAATTTTAAACTTAGATGTTTTTAAATCATTGTAGTATAGTTTCATTACGTTCACAACACAATTTTGTTGACAAATGATTTTAGCAATATATCATCGAGAAAATATCTTAATTCATTCCAGTCGAGTTATAAATACATATTTCTGATAAAAATCATTTATTAATTTCATACAATGACTTTGTATAATCTACTAGAAGCATGAATTAATGCAGTAAATTAGTTAGATAAGGGACATAGAAAATTTGGTTTATATTACATGGTAACTAATTAATTTTCTCCAGGGATAGCTATCACAGTTTTTAATACTTTAATGTCATGAATACACACACACACACAAGCATGTACATATCTTTATATTTATATATATATATATATACACACACATGTCCATATATATATATATATACACATATATGTATATATATATATATATATATATATATATATATATATATATATATATATATATATATATATATATACAGATATATATATATATATATATATATATATATATATATATATATATATATATATATATATATATCTGTATATATATAATCATCGTGATTGACTGCCTCCGTTTTCCTAATCAATTTCATGTATTCCCATTGGACTCCATTGTAGAAAGGAAAAAATTGTGCAGTAAATTATATGCTGTAACCATTTTCAGCTATCAGTGGTTGAAGGGACCTCATATCACTATGGCTCTAATTAGCATGGATAATTGCACCCCTGTTGAAATTAATTATATGACCAAAAGATATATATATACATACATATATATATATATATATATATATATATATATATATATATATATATATATATATATATATATAATTTACTGTCTTTTAATTGGTGTGATCGACCTAAAAGTACCAGCCATTTTGTATATTCGGATGTAAAAGTTTACTTGGACACAAAATGCATTACTCTTAGTGGTTTATTGTGTTGTAACAGCATGGAGTCAATAGCAGCTCGAATTTTAATATGAAGCAGTTGTGAGTGTGGGGGGGGTGTATTACGTGAAAGTTTCACATAATCGTCAGTAAGCTAGGCGAAATTGCTCCGGTAAACGGACAGAAAAACAGACAGACAGGCTGGAAGGCAGGCTAGCTGATTACTAGGCTGGCGGGTTGGCATGCAGACAGACAGTCAGGTTCACAGACAAATGGAGGGATGGAGGGTTGCATGGAGTGATTAATAGAGAGATAGAGAGATAGATAGATAGATAGATAGATAGATAGATAGATAGATAGATAGATAGATAGATAGATAGATAGGTAGGTAGATAGATAGATAGATAGGTAGAAAGATAGATAGATAGATAGATAGATAGATAGATAGATAGATAGATAGATAGATAGATAACAATTCCCGTCCATATATGTTTGCAGTAGCAACGTGTCACAGAAATGACGGAAACTACTCCTGATTATTCGGATGCTCGATACAGATTAACAAATCATTGAAGCATGTACTCGTCCTTTGATGCTTTCATGCCTTTAAATGTTATTGCTGTATTAGGATCGCTCCGTAATTTTGCTGTGTATGGCTTATTGAAGCTGTAGGATATACACAACGTCAAGTCATTCTTCAATATGCTCGATGAACCTAAATCTTTAGGGTGTCATGTGATCAAATTTTCATTCATGAGATATTAATTAAAGTTACTCAGAAGGAAGTGACCTCATCAATTTGTATGTATTTCTAATACTCACACGAATGATTATTCCATGAATATTGAATGCCATTCCAAATAAAACTTCCATAATATGCTCACTGGACCCCTGGCAAATAGCAGGATTCACTCTTAAATAGGGAAGGAAAGTAACAGATAACGTAGTTCAACATAACCATAACAAATTGTATGATGAAGAACGGAAATACGTGATGAGAGGTTTGGCCGTTCAGAGATAAGTTAGATCTACACAAAGGTATATTGCACATATAAAAGCGTTTTTTTTATTTTTATTAAATAGTAATCTCTAACATAGCCACAGGCTCGGCTGCCTGGCTAAGAAACTTGCTCTGAAACCACATGGTTTTACGTTCAGCCCTACTGCCTGGCAGTTAAATATTTATGCACACACACACGTATGTATGTATGTATGTATGTATATGCTTCTGTGTGTATGTATGTATGTATGTATGTATGTATATGCTTCTGTCTGTATACATGCATTTATGTGTATATGTCATATGTAAAAATATTTTGGCCAACATTTGCGAGATGGTCATGCGTTTTTGGTAGAGTTTTTCCATGTGCGTCTAACATCTACGACTGTATTTTGAACAGGGTATTGTATGTAATAGGAAAACATAGTCTACGTCAAAAAGAAAAAAAAACAAGGTAGAAATACAATTTGTCACATAATTAAAACCATACAGTGGCAGTTAACCATATGAAACATATGCTTTTGCCTTCTTTAATTTGATTATTACTATTAACTAAATTATTTCATCAATTATTATTTGTCATAATTAACCATCTTGGATATATTTTCTACGAGCAGCGGTTCATAAAAAATAAATGACTGAGAGACAGATAACAGAATTATTATTATAATTCTAAATAAAAGCTATTGTACTACTTGTTTTTCTACTATATTTGAGTTTAGATTTATAGAGAAAAACAAGTATAAAAAGCAGCATTACAGAAAGAAAAGAATGTGTTTTGATTAGATTAAGTTATGTGATCATTAAGATTGTAAACAAAACAAAATTGGGAGCAGTGTCTTCGAACGTTGTTTTCCCCCAGGTATATACATAATGCCAGGTATTTTTAATTGACCAGAATTTTAAAGAGCAGGTAATTATATTGTAAATCATTAATGAATAAGTCCGCTGTAGATGCTGTTAGAGAGTAATATGCGTTTTTAATGGTAGATATTCATCGTAGAAACGTATGGCTTTGATCATCGTGGTAAAATGGTTAATGGTTCTTCAAGCACTAAAGTATTTCATAATAGGTTCGAGTTTAGTAAGAACATTTAGACTTCATTGAAAAAATACCTTTAATCTTTTATGTGACTCACGTATCAGGCAGCAGCAATGCTGATGTACTGGCTCGGTTATGTTAATAATAAATTCATACTTTTTTTCAGTCCATTTGTCTCATTTGTCAGCTGCTTTATTTGCCGTATTTGTCGGTTACGGGAACTTAAACCAAACAACTAAGTGTGAGTAGCGATGCACGGACATTCAGGAGTAAAGACATACAAACATGTATAAAGACACACACACACACACACATACACATACACACACACACACACACACACAGGTAGCGAGCTTCTTATCAACGCATCCATGCCTATAATACATTAATACATGCATACACACATCTAGTCAGATACAGCAGGAAGAAGGCAAGTAAATAAAAGCATTTCCAACATATTCTATTTTTCTTCTTTTTATTTTGTTTCTTTTTTTTTTTTTGTAATGTGTGCATCTCATACGAAACCGAAATAAAATTTGATGCGTAGTAAATTATTCTGCATATTAAACCGACTTCTTTGGTTG
This sequence comes from Octopus bimaculoides, assembly GCF_046866305.1. Taxonomy (NCBI): domain Eukaryota; kingdom Metazoa; phylum Mollusca; class Cephalopoda; order Octopoda; family Octopodidae; genus Octopus; species Octopus bimaculoides. Next base: position 4,156,096 of record NC_142947.1, read on the forward strand.
AAATATCCAAGCCATACACAATGTTGCCTCTAGAAGGAGGTACGAACCAGAAAATCGACAAAATAATTATCTCAGTTCATAATCAGTAATGTTTATGCAGAGATAAATATTCCTATCAGTTGTTTCAGTTAAGTGCGTTATGAAAACTACTTCAAGAAAATGAAAACTGATATAATGCAATATGTTGCAAACCATTTACATTTCAATAGCTTGACAATCATGGCAATGTTTTATGCATGTATTTCTACTCAGAGTACATCTAATGGTATAATTCAATAGATTCCCCAAATTTCAATTTACAGATATATTAGTTTTAGTAATTAAAACTTATATCAAAATCATATTTATGGTTTCTGAATAGTAAATTTTGTATTTATTTTCTCAATGCATCGCAATATTCGCTTTTAGCTTTCCCATTAGCGATTTAAACATGATTTTTTTTTTTACAAATATAATTCCAATTCAGTTATATAAATTTAATTCACATAATTATTTATATATTCATTTATTTTTCAGTTTGATAACAACATGTTTATCACAAGCATCGGTCGATCGATCATTGTGTTTGATTAAAATGTGTGAAAACTGAAGCGGAAGTTTCGACATTCCTCTTAAATATATTTTTGAATCAATACATATTACACTGTCACCTTCAAACAGATAATCTTTACTAAAATATTCTCATGGTAACATCGAAGATCTACATGGAAAAATAAACATAGTGTCATCTCACGGTTTATGTTTTGTTACATTAAGTTATAATATACATGCATACCTGAAGGTAATGCTTCAAATATGACTTCAAATACTTTAAGGATTTTAGCTCTTCTAACATTAGATAGAATCCGGTTTTGAGTAGCCGATAGTTATAGATAAAAGAATTTAGAACTTGGGAGTGATAGATATTATATATATATATATATAGCGGAAGTAGTAAATAAAACGTTAAACTCAGATAGGGAAAAGGGAATTTATAGGTATAAAAATTTGCAAGAGCGTATGCTTTTGTTCCGTTTCATCACATTAACAAACTATAAATGAAACAGTAAAGAAATAGTTTTATAATATCCCCACTTTGAAATATTCATCGATTTTCAAGTTTTTAATTTTTCAACTGCAGTTTATATATGCACTAGCTTAAAACCTGCACCCTGTGCGGAATTACTCCTTTAATCTTTTACAGTCATTTGACTGTAGGCATGCTGGAGCACCGCCTTATATTTATACATATTCTCTTTATATGCTATTAAAGTGATAGCGTTGGTACAATGCTAGAACATACCGTCTACAAAGAATGTGGGTTCGAATTTTGCTATCGAAAAGAGTTTTCTAACCCAAAATTTATCTATTATTATTGGTGACTCTCCCGTCAAGATGTTGCCGAGGTTTACTTTGCTGTTGATCCTTCGAGGTCGATAAAATAAATGTCAGTCGAACAACGGTATATATATATATATATAGACCAAAGGTAAGCAGAGTTAGCGGTTGTAGTAATCGACGAAGGGATAATAATATCGGTATCAATTAAGTGTGCTATCCCTGGGAGTGGGTATCCAGACACGCTATGCTCATAGGGTACATATAACAACGGAATAAATAGAAAGATGACATGACGAATATTATTTTCGGCGTGTCTTTCGTAAGCACTGACCAACACTGGAAGCGGAAACGGCGGTAAGAAATGTTATGTCATGTTTTGTATTAAATAATAATCAATCGAAGTGGTTCAATTTGTTTGTTTGTTGATCAAAAGTTTTCTACATTTTCTTATTATTTATATATATATATATATATATATATATATATATATATTTATATGTTGTTGTACTTGGGGATGGTCATATTGCCAGTTTAGCCAATATATATATATATATATATATATATATATATAAAGAGAGAGAGAGGGGTGTTAAATGTCACTGGCAAATACATCCATATCTCCATACATAAATTTTCTCATTTGTGAATGCATACTAATCATTTGATAAAAATATTACTATTTCTTTTTTCGTAATTTCTGCGATCAGCTTTTACAGAAAATATCTTTTGCTCTCATATTCAATTTAAAACCCCTCGTAAACAATATTTTACCATTATCATTATTTTGACCTTTGATGTCATAATAAATCGTCTTCCACTTTTGAAACGGTGTGACATATCTCTGAAAGGCTGGCATTCTTTTTGCTTAATTTATGAATCAGGTTCAACGTAGCAACTCTCAATAATTGCACTTGGCATATGCTTATGGGGATGTTGAATCTCATTTTAGCAGGATATTGATGCCATATAAATTTGCACCGAAAATAAGTTGGCTTCACAGGTATTCCAAAATGAAACTTTCCCTACCAAATTCTCAAGTCTATTATGAGTACACGTCAACGTATCACATGAACCGCGGAATTAGCAGAAATGTGAATATTCCTTCCTCATTACACATCATGCGATCAAATGCTTGGATGTGTGCGATTCGACTTAAACAAAATGAAAAGTAAATTCCCTTGTGCACAGGTTTTTACGTCCCGACCGTTATTTCTAGTAATTCATCCAACAACAACAACATCCATCCCTTGCCCCAACATCAAGAGGGAAGAAAGACTCATTTTTTAATAATTTTATGACATGACTAATGCATCTGTCACTGCAACTTCCCGAAGAATTAAAAAGCAAACACTCTCATTATCATTTCTATGCTACTGCGTTATGAACGGCATTAATAATATTTTATTAACAATTACAATAGCGTCAGCAACAGCTGAATATCTGTAAAAAACAACAACAACAAAAATAGAAGAATTGACTCAGTAATAACGATAAGAGCAACAACAGCTGCGATTACATAAAACAACAATAGTAGAAGCACCAGCATTGACCAGAAGACTGCATCTGGTTTTGACCTCTACTTTGACGAACGAACTTTGGTTCCGCATCATTCTAACATTATCGTTTCAGTAATTGCTAATATCTCTCCTCGTTTATCGGATCCATGATGAACATCACGTGGTCCTTAAGGATGACTGATGTCTTGTGCAATGATTTTTTTTTTTTTGAGTACAGATTGGATCACCCTCAACCTCACCCTGCCGTCAGTTACAATCTTAATCCAGTGGCAAGAACAGGTCAAGATGGCTGATGATGCTGACAGGTTTTGTGGATGACCAAGAGGTATTGATTTCCTTTTTTTGCTACCTCTCTCTCTCTCTCTCTCTCTCTCTCTATCTATCTATCTATCTATCTATCTATCTATCTATCTATCTCTCTCTCTCTCTCTCACTCCCTTCTCCGTTTCTTCGCCCCAAACTCCACCAGGTCCACACTTTGCATGCATAGGTAAGCAAGCCGTAATATGCAAATTAACCCCGGTCACAGAACCAGGGGTCTCAGATTATTGCACTAAGTCCTGTAGAGTTTCTTATCGCCTTATGTCACTTCTGTTTCCCATCTCTACAAAGTACTTGAAAAACAATAGTGATAATGTTATATCTTACAGTTCCGTTTCTTACTTTCGTTTCGTTGCTATGGGAAACGGAAGCCATATTTCTTAAAATGTTGAAATGCTAACAATAAGAAATATTCTTTTTCTTCAAATCAAAAATTCAACCTATTATTGTAAGTATCAATTTTGTCAAACTGGCAGTTAGATCTGTAAGATAATGACCAACCATATCAAACAGCGAAACACCAGAAGTACAGAAATCAACAGTTCTTAAAGCCAAATTCCGCACAGTTAACTGAACTAGCACACATAATCCAAAAGGAATATAAACAGTAGACAATATAACCTGATATGCTTAGCGTCCAAGATGGCAAATTTCATGAATATTTAAAATGTTCTTAATATTCATCTCCAAAACGCTGGTAGTTTATTCCCAATGTGCAATATTCAACTCAAACACTAATTGTTGACGTAACAAATTGTCTATACAGACGTTTAGCCTAGCACTTTAATGCAATTTCATAATACTCTACCCGTGTTTCTTCTCTATCGATTTAATATTTCTATTCACACAAGTAACAGAGCGAAATGTATTTACAAACACAAGCTATGATACAGGAAAAATCCATTTCTTAACTTAACCTAATTGAAATTTCGCTGTGAATTAATGAAAGCAAATTGTGTTTATATAACTTTATAGACTGAACTAATATAATTTACGTACATGCAACATACATACGTACATATACACGAACGAATGTATATATGTATGTATGTATGTATGTATGTATGTATGTATGTATGTATGTATGTATGTATGTATGCGCAGGCGTGTGTACGTTCGTGAGTGTGCGTATTCGTGTGCAATGAACAACAAAATATAGATCGGCATTTATTCATTTGCAAAAATATCGATGTATTTGTAGCTGTGTCTGTATATGAATGTGCATGTGTGAGTGTGTGTGTGTGTCTATCTGTGCCTGTGTGTGTATACATGCATGCATACATAGACACCACACACACACACACACACACACACGTATCTATACATATATATATATATATATATATATATATATATATATATATATATATATATATATACGTATGTGTATAAATATATGTATATATATATATAAATATATATACGTAAATATATATATATATACGTATATGTATTTATTTATATATATATATATATATATATATATATATATATATATATATATATATATATATACGTATGTGTATAAATATATATATACATTCGAGGTGGCATCAAAAAGTCCCCGGTCTAGTTCTGTAGCATGCCAACAGATGGTAGCACACGGTTGTGTGCTAAGTGAGAGCTAGCAATGACCTTGGTGAGGCTGTGTGATGAGTGACATTGTTGCTTTTACTTCGCAGCTTGTCAAGTTTGCCATTTTGTGATCAAGTGTATGCTGTATTCTGCGATTTTTGTCATGAACAGGAAGTTGGTACAAAGATGTTCACAGAAGCGTTGGCGTAAGTGTCGTTACACACGTGAATTTTATTACGTTCTCTACATCTTGAATGCTTTACATCTTTCGAGAGTAAATTTAATATCTTCCAGCTCAAAACTGTGTATCAGTGGTGTTACTTCTCGTTCTGTAAAAGGCACCTTCACAGCATTGTTATTCAGCCAATTAATCACGTAACCAAGCCCTCTAATAATTATAATTAGAAATCTAAAATCACAATCTAGTGTGAGTTAAGGCGGACTCCCTCAGGTGATTGTTTTTCCTTTTATAGTGTCACCTGCAGAATAACTCTTTTTAACTATTGTGAAAAGTTTCTTTTTTCACAGAAAGATCCTTATGCTTGGTCTGTTAGGCTTCCATTTTACTGAAGTCTTTACAAGTTTATTCTATCATTATTTTCTCACAGTTTTACACCCAGCACCTGGAACTCTACTTCAAAAATAACGTGGATCTCATCCATAATGTTATGGTGACATCGACGATTTTCTCGGACCATAACTTGATAGAACTAATAATATATGTTCCAAAGAAATCTACAGAGATGCAGTCTACTAGAATCGCACAACTCCTCTCCAGCCTGAACTTTTACAAAGCTGATTGGAAGATTATTGAGTAAGAGGTCATGCAACAAATCAGGTCTACCAGTCTCTCAATTTCTGCCTACCAAATCCATTCAAAAGGCATTGGTCAAGCCGAGGCTATAGTAGAAGACTCAAGGTGCCACGCAGACGTACCGAACCCGGAACCGTATAGTTGGGAAGCAAGCTTCTTATCATACAGCCACGCCTGCCCCTATAATAAAGGATAAGGCCCGTGGAATTGTATCAATATAAACGACGAAATTTCTGACCCCATATTTATGCATGAAGCAATATTGAGCCTTTCAACCATTTACAATTTTCATAAGGAAATATCATTTACATGACCATATAAGGAATGTACGTGAAAGTAGAAAGATTTTCTAAAATCTACAGCCTTGCTTCAAGATTTATGTATATTTTAACGAATCACTGATTTTTGGAAAGATACGATATATGATGAGGTCAAATTTAACTACCAAATAATAGCTTCAGAGTATTGTACATATATATATAAATATATATATATATATATATGTGTGTGTGTGTGTGTGTGTGTGTGTGTGTGTGTCTGTGTGTGTGGGTGTGTCTGTATGTATAATATATATATATATATATATGTGTGTAAAATATATATGTATATATATATACATTTTATGAGTTTGATGATTTAATATATTTTCATTTTTTAGTACCTATGAATAACAAATACGCAGTTTTACGATTCCTCCCTAAGGCAAGTTTCTCTACTAACGGTATATTTTTTCATATATATAAATAGAGATAATTACATACATGACACCACACACACACATACACGCACGCACGCACGCACGCATATATTTGTGTATATGTACATATATACATACATGTGTGTGTATCTCTCTCTATATACATATATACATATTTGTATATATATATATATATATGTATACATGTATGTATATATATATATATATATATATTATATATATATATATATATATATATATATATATACATGTATATGTGTATATATATATTTATATATATATATATATATATATATATATATATATATATATATATATATATATATATATACATACATATATATATATATATATATATATATATATATATATATATATATATATATACATATGTATGTATGTATATATAAGTATATATGTACACACACACACACACATATATATACATATGTATATATATCTGGATATAGGTACATATACGTCTGTATTTCTGCGTACACCATCCATTCAGCTGCGATCGAGAACTCCTAAAAATACATGCTAATCGATGATATTAGAAAATAATGTTTACTCTATAAAGTTCGTATAAAGAAAGTGGGCGGAAGGGGAGCGGTGGACAAGGGGGAGCAGGGAGAAATGTCAGGTGAAATTTTACCCCTACTTCAACAGGTGTTGTAATCGAATTTTTTTCGTCAACTCAAAATTCTGGAGATTTATTTCTAAAAGCAATTCCTTCTCAACCACATGGATCCGGGTTCAGTCCCACTGCGTGGAACCTTGGGTTGGACCCGCTACTATAGCCTCGGACCGACCACAACCTTGTGAGTGGACCCGGTAGACGGAAACTGAAAGAAGCCTGTCGTTCATGTGTGTGTTTCAGAAGTCTTTCGTCAGTTGTGGTTTATAATAGAACATTCTTACGTAAGATGTCGCTGTTGAGCACAAAATTGAGCACAAAATGCAGAGGCTGCAAAACTAACTTCTTAATCACATGGTCATTGAGTCAATCATTTAGAAACATATTCAAATCGTGGGAATCAGAAAGAATATTCTTTTCTACTCTAGGCACAAGGCCGAAATTTTGTGGGATGAGCAGTCGATTAGATCGACCCCAGTATGCAACTGGTACTTAAGTTATCGACCCCGAGAGGATGAAAGGCAAAGTCGACCTCGCCGGAATTTGAACTCAGAACGTAAAGACAGAAGAAATACAGCTAAGCATTTCGCCCGACGTGCTAACATTTCTGTCAGCTCGCAGACTTGGAATTGGAGACAATATTGAAGACAGGATTATAACGTGCCCCAGATTCGTTTTTTTAATTCTGGCAGCTCAAGGAAATAATGTCTAATGTGGATGGAAAAAGAATTAATCAAACAATTCTGCAAGAATTACGAAGATATAATCTAGTACAATTTGTAAGGAACTCAATTTAAATCATACATAACCGTAACTCATGCTAATTTTTCATAATTACGATTGGAATTCAAAATAATTGGCATAATAAATTAATTATTTTAAAACCAAATAAGATACACAAGTACACACACACACACAAACAAACACACACAGAAAATCACACACAAATGCACACACTTATATCAATACAGCAGACGAACATATAGATGTGTGTGTGTGTGTGTGTGTGTGTGTGTGTGTGTGTGTGCATGCATGCGCGTGCGTGTGTGTGTGGATGTATACCTACACGGACGGACTGCATCAATTTTACATCATTCATGCAATGTATTTAATATTTTAGCTGTAAGTTTCTCTCTCTCCATCCCTCTCTCCTTCTCTCTACCTCCCTCTCTCCACTTCTCTCTCTATATATATATATGCATTTATGAATGTATGTATGTGTATATATAATATATATAAATGTTATATATATATATATATACATATGTATACATGATATATATATCATATATACACATAAATACATATATGCACACATACATACATACATATACATACATACGTATATATACATACATACATACATACATACGCACACATACATACATACATACATACATACAGACAAACAGACAGACAGACAGACACTTTCTTCACTGCGTATTATTCTGTTCAGTTCTAATCTCCAATTAGTTGGTGATGATGATGACGACGACCGTGACGACGACGACTATGATGATGATGATGATGACAATGATAATAATAATACTAAAAATGATAATGATGATGATAATTTTGTTGATGATGTTGATGATGATGATTATTGCTATTATTATTATTATTATTATTATTATTATTATTATTATTACGATGAGCATCATCATTTTGAATTTTAATACTAGTATTACCACCATTACTACCAATACAACTATTATTAGTAGCAATAGTAGCTTCTCACTACGCTATAATATAAAACTATTTCACAATTATAACCGGTTTTCTTATTGACACTAATTATAGTTTTAACTGGAATCGTCAAAATTCCGTATGAATATAACAGTTATTACGCGTAAGAAACTCATTGGATAATATCATAATCAAGTCTTACAATATATACTCATAGATACACACACATACGCATACACACACATACGCATACACACACATATTTATGTATGTATGTAGAGATATAGATATATGTACGCATTTATAACATATATATATATATATATATATGATGCACTCAGTTATATGTGTATGTATGCAATATAGATGTCTGTGTGTGTGTGCACGTGTAATTTTGTGTAAATCATTCAAAGGTGTGTATGCGTGTGTGTGTGTGTGTGTGTGTACGCACGACGGTCAGACGGTTGTAGATGACGGACGCGATGTACGTGTTAGCCACCTCCACCCGACCTTTTAGGGACAGCTTCCTCTCGGCCCATTGTCGGGTGAGAGTGACCACCCTACTCGTTAGCTCGTTCCAGTTCTTCTCCAGTTAGAGGTCCGGACCAAACCAGACCCCGAGCAACTTGACCGGCGCTGTTGGACAGCATGGGCTTGCTTCTCCAAGTGCCGAGCCACAAGCCCACTGACTTTTTCCAGTTAATTTCGCTCCTGTTACCGCTTCGTAGTATTTCAGTGTCTGGCCGACCAGCTCGATGTGCTCCTGGCTAGACACTATGACGGTAAAATCGTCTGCGTATGCGGACACGGTCGTCCCGCATCCCAATTCTCGCAGTAGTGCCTCGAGAGTCAATGATGATCTTCCGAGTCAGCTAATCCAGCACCATAGTGTTTCTAATTATTGCAAAACCAGTCTTATTTCTATTGCTAACTTTAATAAAAGGGGGAAATGTACTAGGAGTAAAGGAGAAATAAATCTAAGGCGAGGCCTTACTTTGCCCAACGGAGTGAAATACAAGAAAACGCATCAAGACTTTTAGACTTAGGAGCATTGAACTGGTCTATAAATTAAGTCGTCTGTTCCAGAATAGAGACATTCATTCTGGACTGTTTTTGTACAGTTATATCGAATATAACTATAACATTTTATTCGGCCAGAGAATCTTATTGAAATTCCCACTGAGGTGATACTGACATTAAAAAACGTAAACAGAACTCTCTCAACCATACTACCAGCACGCAGCATCGATCGTCTTATATACATATATATATATATATATATATATATATATATATATATATACATATATTATAACTCATGCATCCAACGTACTTTGACGTCATGTCAGTATTTCCTAGAATTTAAATGCCTCCCGATATTTTGTGTCTGCACGAAATACAGATATTTCCGTATATTCAAAGAGAATTTGGTTTAAAATACAGCGAAAATAGGAAAATATACCAAGGAATGGTAATTTGATGGATCAAAGGAATTTCGTCTGTAACTAAGATATTTGCTGAATCTATTTTGAAAGAAATTATACAGTAAACATGATTCGTTCGTCGGAAATATAGGGGCCTTATTCTTAAATCATATTTCGGTTGAGTTTGCTTGTCTTTAATGTTACTACGAACTTATATAACGTACTGCAACTAAATCCATGTGAACTCGATAGAACTCATCGATATATATTTATCATCTGATATTGTATCTACAGCAATAATTATATTCACGGCATGTCTTTGGTTTATTACGTCAATGTATATCAGAATATATTCGCAGTTTTGTTAAAGTTAAACTGAAACTAATGCAATTCTGTTGCCAATATATCTGAAAGAAACTCAGGGAAAAAACCATCGTAAACATGGGTTGCGAACATATCTTTTCATCAGCTATTTCAGCCAAATATTTGTGCTACAATATCAGCGATGCAAAAAAGAAACAAATAAACACTTCTTCCGTTAAGGTATCCATTTTGTGAATAAGGAACAACCCAAAAAATAAATAAATAAAAATAAAACGTTGGCAATTTTCTTTCCATTTTGCTACTCACATTTGTGCTGATGAAACATCATCATATCATAGAATATCTGATATCTTGTTTATATTGTAGGCTTGAATTCCAAATATCCGTAAGAGCTCTCCCCTTCAAACTACTCCTGTTTTTCGCTATTCGTAATGTACTTCAGTGAAATTCTCCTAGATACGACTGTGCAATTACATTGCACCCCACACACACGTGCGCACACTCACGCACGCACAAAAACAAACATACAGATATATAAGAGTGAACATTAATGCAATGAGTACAATCCCTAACGGGCGGTTGTACGAAATAGGTGTTTCCATGAATATAATATACAGGGTATACATATAATATTTTTTTGGCATTTTATAAATTGTAAACATGCACATATACTGCAAACTATATGTTAATTTCAATATATCTAATGAGTGCCTTAGATAAGATATTCTTATCAAAAGTAATCGAACGACTCGATACAACTTCAGTCAACTTCCCCTATCTATTGTTTCGAATTTACTCCCATTCTGCGCTAACCTCGCTATGCGTCTCCTCCTGGTAATGCCCAATGGCTAGGCTAATGTGTGGATCACCCAGTACATGTGTATGGATGTGTGTGTGTGTGTGTGTGTGTGTGTGTGTGTGTGTGTGTGTGTGTGTGTGTGTGTGTGTATGCATATTCGTAGCCACTTTAAGATGGCTGCCCATTCAAGCAGACACTACTGCGAATTGTTAACCAGAAGCGGACATCTCTTCTTGCTGGTTAACGATGCACAGCAGCGACCGATTAAATTGCGAGCTGGGGAGAGAACCCCTACCATCTGCTAGTGACTGTGGGTTCGCTTGAAATATATATATATTGCGTGCAGAAGCGAGCTGCTATCATCCCTGGCAGACGAGGTGTCCAGTACTGAGAGGAGTGACAGAAATAGCCGGAAACCGGGACTGGTCTATTGGTCCCGTCGCTAGAGAGAGAAAGAGAGAGAGGAAATAATTTCAAAATCATAGCATTCAGATAATATCGTATATAGATTTATGTCTTCGTCTCTTTCTCTCACTCTCTGTCCCTCTCTTTCTTTCTCTCTCCTCTCTACTCCCCTCTCTCTCTCTCTCTCTCTCTCTCTCTCTCTCTCTCTCTCTCTCTCTCTCTCTCTCTCTCTCTGGGGGTGGAGTATGTGTCTATCTATGTCCAAGACTTAAAATTTGTAAGAGAGTGACCCCAGCATGGTCGCAGTCTACTGTCTAAAACAATTAACAGTAAAAATGCACCAGTGATTGGAGCTTACCACATAATGAATAGACACAGAACTTATAGACAAACCGATATAGCACCCCATGGGACTTGAAAATTCATTTCTCAGTTCTCAGACTCCAATAGACCATCACCAGCTTCCTTCAATTCTAATGTTCAAATACATAATATTATTTGTTATTCACAAGAGAAATGTCGGTAACGCCAAATGGTACAAAAGAACCAATGTATACACAGGTTTGTTAGGCGTTAACATTAATACTGTCTGATTGGCAACGGAAAAATTATGACACTTCGCTTACCGTTAGTTGTAATGTCATTCGATCGTGAATACTGTGACGGTATAATAGGTTAATATAAGCTTAAATAACTACCAGATACAAGTGTGGGGACGGGACTAATGAGAACATCGTATAATTGCCAATATTGGGAGGATTCAAACATGAGAACTGGCACCAATCACCAGCATTCTATACTAATTCATAACACAAATTCAGTTCTATATTTAACAGATGAGGAATTATATACATTATTTACATTTGACGGATTTTTGTCCTCATCTTGTTTCGGTTAATATACCCTCCAGCCTTCATCAGGTGTCTTGGGGAAATTTCGAACTTGGGTTCTTATTTCTAACGTATTTTTCGATATTATTATTATTAATATTCAGGTCACTGCCTGGAATCGAACTCGAAATCTTGAGGTTAGTAGCCCACGCTCTTAACCACTTAGCCATATACCCGTGGGCATATCCGTCAAATGTAAATAATGTAAATAATATATATTTCAAGTGTTTCTTAAGAGTAAAAAGATATTGGTTATCGATGTTATTTAATAAATATGTGTTATACCGATATACAAGTAAAACTTTTCGCCACAATCTGTTACAGCAATCTCATATATACAAATTCCAATGAGCAATAGTGTAAAAATCAATACTTTTAACTTATCGATTTCTAAGTGTGAAACACCTCAAGAAGTGACTAATATATTGATGAAATGGACCCAACAGAAAACCAATGCATTCATGTGTAATGCGAGCATTACGCATAAAGAAGAATAAGTTGGAATTTCAAATTCAATACTAACAGATAAAAAATCAAGACATTTTATACCGCGTTCTATTTTGTCGTAGAAGCGGTTTTTATTGCACAAATAGGAAATGTTCCTTACATAATAAATGTATTGCTAAAAACAATATAAATAAATATAAAATGTTTATACTAGGTTAAAGTTATGCATCATCGCTCTCATAGTTTCTGTCATTGGATGACAGTCATGCAGTCGTACCATTTCAAGTTGTGTTTTGATCGATAATATCAAAGTCAATAATTAAGTCTGGGACTTAACTGATCCATCTTTATTCATCGAAGTGCTACGCTTTACTGTTTGACATACATGTATTTTGATACAGACTGTATACCGGTCAATGTAAACATGAACACCGACAAACGCACAAACACACACATAGACATACACACACAAACACACACGTACATACACATACACGCGACCACACACTCGGATACATACATATAGCCAAATTAATGAATGCGTCTTGTTGCTTCGGCCAATGAATTTTCAGCAATATACAGCTTGCACAGTGTCAGAGTCTGGCAAATGACCATCACTCATTTGTTGCCTTTTTGAAGTGCCAAAGCCGAACATTTCCATTAGCATCCTCAACAAGTTTCCGTCAATATTTTTTCCCTATCGACATTGAACAGAAGAATGTGTGAATATGCTGATGCTGGTGACTTTCTTTGCTGTAGAACCTGTATGATAAATATCATTATAGCGGTAGTGGTTTGTGCAGAAGCACTCCTACTCTTTCGTCCGTCAAACGTGCATATATATATATATATATATATATATATATAAACACATATATATACATATATATACATATATCCTTTAATGCAGTGCCCCAACATGGCCGCAATAAGATGACTGCACCGAGACGAGTAAAAGAATATATATATATATATATATATATATATATATATATAGATAGATAGATAGATAGATAAATAGATAGATATATATATATATATACACGTGTAGGCGACGGGTTGCTATCAGTTTCCCTTGCATAATCAACTCGCAAGTCTCGTGACCGACTCTCGTTTATACGAGAACCCATTCACAACAGAGACCTCGCAAAGGGCTTCGAGCCGAAACCGCACGGCTTGGAAACAAACTTCTCAGCGGTACGGTCATTCCTCTATGTGTATACGTGCACGTACGTGCGTGTGTTTAATTTGAGGGCATGGGTCGGACATCAAAGCTAAAATAGTGTTTCTATAAAAAGAAAGACGCAGAAACTCGATTAATGAATAAATAGGAGTGAAACGAATCGTTTTAGCACGCTCCTTTCATGTGATTTTCTTCTTATTTTGACAGGTAAATCAGAGATAAACAATTAGCTAACAATATAACTACAACATTGGCGACGAACAGACAGTCATAGTTTGTTTTCTATTGATTTGAACAACATAAAGTTACAACGTTTCATTTACTGATTTTAAAAGTGAAGGGTTTTATGTTTCAATGTTATACAAATAGAAAAAGGAAATTGGAAGTTAGTGCTATAGTATATCTCAAATTGACAACACCATTGTGTAAAGTTCGGTTCTGCACGAGAAGATATTTCACTAACAAATATATATTGTTGACTTCAAATCTTAAATAGCTTTTGGTAAATGGTAGCAGCAAGAAACTTCGTTGTCCTCTCCTTTTAATAGGAATCAATTGTAAATTGCTGATTTAAGTGAATCTTTCTCTTTAATGTGACAACACATACAACGGATACAGTAACTAATGGGTTTGAGTTTTCAGGAATGTATAACCTTTTACTGACCGACAATGGAAGGTGAATTGCGATTTAGTGACGACTACGCAGTGAATGGTAATGCAGTGTCAATGATTGTGTGAGTATGTATGTATGAAGAGGTGAACGGATTGGTGAATTATAAGTTACTAAAATATAATTAGATGATAACAACGTGCAATAATGAGGTGCAATCACAATACACAATAAGTCGTTTAATCAGCTTTTAACTTTGTACTACATTATTTCTTTATATTGGCGAACCATCATGAAGGAACATTCGATTTGGTCGAAGCTAGAACGTGGTTATTTAATCGGCCACGGATGTATAGGATGCAGATTTGACCCCTTCGGTTTTCAATTTATACTCAGATCATATTAATGTGATCCAAAATTCAAATCAATTGTCGCTGCTAATTTACAAATTCTGACTATATATGATGCTATGTCGATTTTCCATATCATTAATTTACCACAAAAGACTCATATTAGGGAGGCACTGAACTTATTTTTGTATCAAGCCCGACCATTTATCTAATTCTTTATTCTAACCGCCTCGGGTTTAGACGTATACAGACAAAGTTGAATTTCTCCTACAGATTTTGAACTCAGACAATAAATTTATGAAAGTAAACACGACAAAATATACTTTGTGCAGCATCCACAATGCTTCTTATAATCCATGACATTGATTAAATCTAAAACAATATTGGTTTTGAAGGCTAGAGTCCACAGTAGGTATGCTAGGCTGTGGTCAGTTGAAACGACCTTATTAATTGAATGGTGCTCTAATCGACAATAGAAATTCATAAAGTAGACAGCGCGGAAAATTTGAAATTTGAACGTAAAGGTTGTTAAGACCATCTCTCCGTTGTCTTACAGATTTACGGTGCCCTGGGGAAGTGTATTGTATGAAGAATGGGGTTAATTGAGAAACAAATAATGTCGACTCATAAGCAGGACTAAATGCCATTGGAATGGAAAGCATAACAAGGCTAACATACAGTTTGTCGTTGGCATTTTAAATTACACGTCACTAGGATGACCGACGGTTCTTCAGAGAAAGTGAGGGAGAGAGGCGGAGGGGTAAAGTGTGAGGGTGGAAGAAGAAGAAGAGTTAAGGTTGATAAATATAGAGAAAATCAAAAGGTTGAAAGACAAAGTTGGCCATACCGGAAATGAATCCACATCGCTGGAACATTTATCCAAGATCCAACCAACGATTCTACCAACTTGACCCGAATATCGGATTCTTATGTTTTGCGAATGAAGTGAAATACAATCGAAACAGGTTCATAATTATCACTACCCTTCCAAAATTCACTCAGTTCTATTATTTTAATTAATTTTAATGAAGGAAACTTCTATTATTCTCTTTTCTTAATTTGTCCGCTGTTTTTCTTTAATTGCAAAATAAAATGTTTGAAAATAATGTGAAATTCAATTAAAACTGTAATTTTTTAAATATTCTTTTCTACTCTAGGCACAATGCCCGAAATTTGGGGGGAGGGGGCCAGTCGATTAGATTGACCCCAGTATGCAACTGGTACTTAATTTATTAACCTTGAAAGGATTAGTCGCCCTCTGGTAGTTAGATGATGGTATTTAAAAACAATTATTTATGTTTTTATGCTTTGCCGTAACCCGGTTTTCCTACAAAAAAATTTTAGGTAAATTTATATTTTTTCATTTTCCTTTTGAATTTGAACAAAGAAAATAATAATTGATTATTACATTTCGATCGGTGTCTCTTGTATTCCAAATACTTTGTTCCTTTACTTTTAAATTTGTCATTTCCTTTTTATTTTTTAGCTTGAAATTACCTTTTGTTTATCTATGTCAATTTTAGACAAAATATATTTTGAAATTTGTAATACCTTACGAAAATATTTCAATTTCCTTATATTCTAGAATTTACTTACGCACCCCACACATCTTCCCCTCAACAGAGTTTTATCAATCGTTCTTGGAATACTTCAGTGCAATTATTTTTTTTTAATTTCTTTCGATATATTTAGATGAAATGATGTTATTCTTTAAAAAATATTTCGCTCAAAAAAATAAGTAAACAATGAGAAAGAAGAAACAACAGAATTAAAGAAGTATTTCGGAACAAAAATATAGAAATGTTTTTTAAAAAATTGGATGATAATATGGCAGAAAAATCATGAATAGAAGCAGGAAGTTGACTATATTTAACTTACGGTCTTATTAGATGAAGGAGAAGGAATTTGGTCTTGTTATAGCGTTGGGCGGCTGATGAAAACCGTTCCTACAAGGTTACACTATATATATATGTATGTATACATATATATATATATATATACATACAATATATATATATATATATATATATGTGTGTGTGTGTGTGTGTGTGTATATATATATATATATGTACGTACGAATACATATAAAATATATACATATACTACACATAGTGTTATATATATATATATATATATATATATATATATATATATATATATATATATATATATGCATGTAATTGCAAGTGTGTTTCTGTGTTTGTGCATATCTATGCTACGTACGCTACGATCAATAGCTTCATGATCATTGCTGTTTCTCAATTCCCGCTGGAACTATTAGAGGCGAGGAGTTCTACTCTTTTGAGACAATTCCATTTCTTTATCTGTCTGCAAATCTACCATTTTATAATCAATGCTTTACTTTGAATACAGATTGTAAAAGATAACACTGCGATATATAGCATAAAATTTATACGCATACATCCACGTATAGATACACGCACGCGCTCGCACACACCCACACATACACACACATAAACACATAAATACACAAAGACACACACACAAACACACACACACAAACACATATATATTCACTTCTGTACTTCCGTGTTTTACTTATTAGCAGATAGTATTTATGCGTGATCATCGTTTTTCTTATGATTATTATTATTATTATCATTATTATTATTATTATTATTATTATTATTATTATTATTATCACCATCACTATCATCATCATGAAGGTAATCATCAACATCATTGTATGTATGTGTGTGTGTATATATATATATATATATATATATATATATATATATATATATATATATATATATATATATATATATGTATATATATATATATATATATATATATATATATACATATATATATAAACACTTGCTCAATTATGACAGTGTGCAAACGATATAGAAATTTATTAATCAATACATGGGTATTAATCGATTACGGCAATATATATATATATTGCGGTTTAAAACTAGAGAATGGTGCAAAACTTTATTTTCTGTATTTTACATACATAAATATGTACATACAGGCAAACATACAAACACAACACTCACAAACACACACACACACATATATATACGTATTATGTATATATATATAGATAGATAGATGCGTGTGTATCTTTGTGCTTCTCAGCCCACCATGGCTTGACAACCTCTGTTGCTTTTTATACTTCCGCTTAGAGAGTGCTTTGGCAAAAGCGACCGAGAATGTAAATACTAAATATGTGGGACGATCTATTTGACTAAATCCATGTAGACATTGTACTATCATAGATGCAGTCCAATGGCTGATTTGTTTTAAAAAGAAAGACGGATATCGTTATAACAAAAGAAATATGAAGATATCATTGATTTACGTTTATATTTCGCGGAAACATTTCTGCGAGAATCACGCGATGAGCAAATTTCATCAAATTCTGGTGAATCGTATGAGTGATTTTCGTCTAAACAACATCTATCTTATTTAGTTCCCATGTGACAATTGTATTATAGATTTGTAAAATTCTGGCTGATAACGTTAGTTTGGAAGTATTTTCTGAAAATAAGCCGTGTTTTCTGTGTTCTCTTAAAGTAATAATATCAATGTTATTCTAAGCATTAATTCTATATGGCTTAAGAAAAACCATTTAAGATTGTTTGATCACGTTGTGTCTTTTAAAAGAAATAGTTTACTTTTGTGGAAATAATTAAATACAAAACGTAACTGTAGGAAGCATCCTTACAGTCTACATCCCCACCTGTATTCTACCATGTTTGTTTAATATTTCTGACTCTAAATTCCAAGATGTCTGGGATAGAGACGTAGTGGTTATGGGTATTCAGCTCATGGTCGTAAGGTCATGAGTTCGAATACCATCCGCGTGTTTTGTCCGCGAACAAAACACTTTATTTCCCTCTGCTGCAGTCCATTCAGCAAGCAAAAATGAGTTGTACTTCTATTTCAAAGGGCCAGCCCTGTCGCACTCTTTCGTGCTGTATCTCTCGTAACTGTGCAATGCTCAGCTACTTGCACGTTAAGTTCTCGTGCACGCTGTTCCGTTGATCGGGTGAAGTCGAATTCACGTCGTGGTAACCGACACAATGGTAGTCAATGTACTTTTGTACTTTTATAGCTAACATCTAACGCCAATGTACATATACATACTTAAATATTTTACTGTTTGTTGATTAACTTATCTAAATTTAGCATGTCCTTAAACAAGATATAAATCGATTCCAGTTTTAAACAAAAACACAATAACATCTATTCTTTGAAAACTCCCCACCACAAACGAAGCTCATTGAAAGGGGTTTCGGTATTCTAATTCAATTTTCGTTGGTGCTGGCTTTAAGAGAATCTTGCCTGTGTAAAGAAATGTATTTCAATGCCGGCGCGAAAAGGCTATTTATCTAATTTTTAATTCAATTAGAGTAATTGACGAATTTTCGCCCCTCATATAAATTGAAAGGTAGATAATAACATGTAAAGTACTTTCGACGAACTTAGCCAAATTCAAGAAAGCAATTACGTCAGACTTGCTGCGGATAAGGCCATTTAAACATACTTTATTATTTGTATTGGTGTTTCTATCGTCATTAATAATATTCGTAATGTTGTTAACAAAGTGAAAATAATATGAGGGAAAAGTTAATGCTTAAAATATTAGGCAGTATGCCAATTTGAATATATGGCTATGATTATACGTACACGTACATATACATAGCTAAGACGCACAAAATGACGGACGTACGCGTCCACGCTCACACTCATGTACGTATATAATTATACAAAACATCAATATATATATATGTGTGTGTGTGTGTGCGGCTGCGCGTGTGTGTGTATCACTGTCTTTGTATTTATATGTATATATCTATATATGTATATGTAGATGTATACAAATATATGCATATATACATATATATACATGTCTGTTTGTAAGTGTACATATACGCACATATGAACATGTAAAGGTGTGTACACATATATATGTATATACATATAGGCATATATATTTATACATATATCGATAAATATATATATATATATATATATATATATATATATATATATATATATATATACATATATATACACCTATGTATATGTACATGCATGTATGTACGATTATACAAGAGCATATATATCCATACGTATATATGTATACATATACACATATATATATTTAGTGTGTACGAATATATATATTTGGATGTATGTCTCTATGTATACAGTTATGCATCCCTGTATGTATGTATATATGTATGCGTATGTGTATGTATATAAGCAATACCACCGAGTAGAATGTAGTATAATGGATAATAAAATAAAACAGCTTGTACGAGGGAAATAAAGCGTGAAATCAAAATATTCTAACGAGAATTTCATGAGGCGGAAGATTACAACCGTAGTGTGTAGTAAATTGATTACAGACGTTCATGAACTAAATTTTCAGTCTATGTCTTTTAAAACATTGAAGTTAATTTCTATGTAACCTCTGCATTTATAAACGCTATTACTCAATTAATAATGACCAAAGTGAAAACAAAAAAGAATAATAAAAATATCTTTCTTTTATACATTTGTCTCGATACTTTCGTTTTTGGGTGATTTCTTTTTTCGAATAATATTAGAGAGATACATTTTGGTTTTTGTAGTGGATCGTTGAACAGATACAATATATATTAGAATGTTAATTTCGATGTAGGAAATACGCTGCCCGGCTCAAATGCACCAATGTAGCCTTTCTGTAACGTTTGCTGACGTTTTCCCCCTTCTATGTATGCGGGGGTAGATCTCTAGTATAAGGCGAATATTTCCATTGCTGACGCCATTCTTGGAGGTTCCGACAAATGGTAGGATCAATGTTTGTTTTTCTTTTTTTTTCTTTCTAATAACGTTATATTTCTGAGGGCGAATTTTCCTTAAACAATGATAGGATTTTGCGATGGATCATAGGAAATATAAGCATAGAATGTTTCGATAACTCGTAACATATATATCTGATAGAATATCAATATGAATACGAAACTAAATACAATGCCTCGTTTAATGACAGAACCTTATCCCAGGGTGGCTAGAGCTGAGGAAACTTTAGCTTTCGTTTGTAATTTCTCGGGAAACATCTGCGGTATAAAATGAATTCTTTATATACCTTACATCAATTTTCATAGAAATGATATATTTCTAAATCTCCCAGAGAGATTGATGCAGTGGCAGTACGATAAAGTGATAGAATGTTGTCAACTTAATGAGACAGTCCCATAAAAGGGAAGAATGACAGACAGACAGACAGACAGACAGACACACAGACTGACAGACAGACACACAGACACACACACAGACAGACAGATAGATAGATAGATAGATAGATAGATAGATAAATAGATAGATATGTCCTTGTATTTCTATATTTTGTTTTTTAGATTGTATGCGTACATATCATTGACAAGGCTGAAGACGAAAAATTAAGATATACATTGAATTTTCGAGTGAAAGAAGAATAATCTCAGATCACACTGTTAATGCCATAATAAAGTAAAGACTAAACTTTGCCAATTTTTCTATTTTACAATGGAAGCTGTTTGTTCCAAGGCAAATGGAAGAATCACCTTTTCCACTTCTTCAGTCGTATATATTTTGCTTGATTTATGGCGTAATGTGAAATAAAACTTTCCAATCGATAAAAGAAGTTTCTCTTTATTGGATGATAATGAAGAATCACAAACGAGTTCAAGTCTAAATTTTTATTACAAATTCAATTTCTGTGCTATGGTTGTTGTTGTTGTTACCATTATTATTATTATTATTATTATTATTATTATTATTATTATTATTATTATTATTATTATTATTATTATTATTATCATTATTATTATTATCATCGCTGCTGTTTTTGTTGTTGTTGTTATTATTGTTATCTTTATTATTATTATTTTAGGCGGCGTGCTTGCAGGATTATTAAGACAGCGGGCAAAATGTCTAACGGTATTTCGTCTGTCTTTGTATTCTGAGTTCAAATTCCGGCCTGGGGTCGACTTTGCCTTTCATCCTATCGGGATCGATAAATTAAACGCTAGTGAAATACTGGGGCCGATGTAATCCCCTAGCTCCCCATCCCACTTCCAACAGATCTGAGGCTTTGTGCCTTCAGTAGAAAGGATTATTATTATTATTATTATTATTATTATTATTATTATTATTATTATTATTATCATTATGGCCACCATACTGTGCAGACACGGTAACTTGAAGCTCCGTGAGTAGCAAGAGTGTTTATAATTTTTTTCGGCCTTCTAAGGCCCCGTTTACCTGGTGGGGCATTACCTGACCGTTTACCTGGTGGCGCATTCCCTGACCGTTTACCTGGTGGCGCATTATACGCTATATAAACCTATCAGATTTCTGTATTATCCAAGCATGAAACTCGAAGTAGATCATGTATCACTGCTATAATAGTTGCACTTCACACATCTATCACTGGATTCAGTATGTTTCTGCAGATCCTACGAACATGCAAAAAACACACACACTTACAAATACATTCACATATTCACAAACACATTCACATGCATACTCACGCGCACGTGCATCTATGATTATGACGTATTTGCTATTCATTTTCTAACAATCCGGGTTAGAATATCGAGACTCATTTATATTTATGGAAAAAAGTTTCCAACTATCAGGGGATCGATGTTCTACTTTGGTTTCACGATAATTTTATTAATATTTGTATTCTTTATGGTCATACTGTGTAAATGAAAACATTGATAGATTCCAATTTGCTACATGTTTACTCTGCTAACGACACTTACATACATTTAAACCAACCAAGAGAAGAGAACATGAACGGCATTCATCTAAATGTCAATTACCGATTTGGCTAAAACATATTTTGTATATAAAAAATGACATTCAGCTCTACAACTAACTTACACTTAACATTTATCACTTTCAGAATGCAAATAATAGAACATATACGTCATATATGATATATGAATGTCAAAACCTTATTTCACTTAATAATTTGTGTCTGTCTATGTATATATATATATATATATATAGACACAAATTATTAAGTGAAATAAGGTTTTGACATTCATATATCATATATGACGTATATGTTCTATTATATATATATATATATATATATATATATATATATATATATATATATATATATATATATGAGAGCGCGTGTGTATGTGTGAGTATATAATATATATTTATATATAAGCACGTAGAATGTGAGAGAGAAAACGAGGGACACTTATATGGGTACATTCACACACACTCGCGCGCAGTCAGATAGACAGAAGGCAGATAGATAGACAGACAGATAGACATACATACATACAGACAGACAGACAGACAGACAGACCGATTGATCGATCGATCGATAGATAGATAGATAGATAGATAGATAGATAGATAGATAGATAGATAGATAGATAGATAGATAGATAAACTTTTGCAGAAGATCCTCAAGGTCGTTTCTTAATTTGCTAAAATACCTACCAAATCTTATTCAAATGAATGCCGTGTCATACCTCTTAAAATGGACACTAGCCATAATGAAATAGTTTAGATCAAGTCTGAAAATAAGTCTAATTAGGTAAACAGATGCAGAAACATACTGAATCCAGTTATAGCCTTTGACTCTAAACTTTGCTTGCCTAAGGATGACCTGCAGTTAAAAATAAGGCATAAACAATGATTGAAACAATGTTTAAAGGAACTGTTTCCAGTTCAGAACCGGAAACAGCAGCTCGTCTCTAAAACTAAACCAGCAAAACAAGAAAATCTAAAATTCAAGGATATATACAATATCTGAAAATAAAACGTGTGGTCCAAAATAGGAACACTTTTGACTATACTTTTGCTTCAGCAGAAATGACCTGTGGTTAAACAGCATAAGCAAATACTTTAAGCAATGGTGGAATGGATTTCTGATATTTAAATGTTTCTATCATGCAAACAGGACGCACAAGCATTTAGAATATTACATACTTCCTGCCAGTCAGTTTCTTTCCCGCTAATGACACATTTAGCAGAAGCTCTGAGACCTCCTGTTAAATTAGGCTTAACACGAAGCCAACAGCGGAGACTCTTCAGGGGTGCCCAACCAGAAACCACACCACAACCTTCTGAAAGCATCACAAATAATTCTGTATAAAAGCATCGATATAAAGAAGACCCTGATATTCATGAATGGAATGTCTCTTAAACCATAATTCTATTAAATTAGAAACGATGTGGCTTAACGAACAATAAATAACCCCTTTGCAAGATCTTTGTTATTATATCTATATTAGATGGGAAACTCGACCTGAGACCCATGTTTACAGTACCAAGTCATCCTTGGGTAACTATAAGCCGCTCCGATGTTCGTATTCAGGCCAATGCTCAGTTTATAAAATAACACCCTTCTTTGCCGCCAGGAGGCCTTGTAAAATAACATGAGCAGTGCTCTTCCTCCTCTGCCAGTTTTATAAAAAAGAACATGTGTTCTGTACTGAGTATCTTAAAAACTCCATCAGAAATGGTTGTATCATATCTTGCAGAAGAATCATCTAACAGCACACATCTCTAACCAACTGTTAAATTAGCGTGCAATCCTGGCGTTAAATGGGAAAACACTAAAACTACATAGCACCATTTATGCTGTAAAATCTCAGCTTATAACCAAATTGAGAGAACGCATTTACTACTATCTATGCAATTATATACGATATTTCTAATATAGGAAAGTCAGTCAAAATTGATCCGATGTTTAGAAGCAAATTACCAGCAAGCATAATTGATCAATATCATACAGGCATTCACCATTCATTTCAAACACAGACATCTGTGGGGAGATATGAACGGTTATAATTATCAGGCGTGAACTATAAAAGTAGAAGATAATATTCAGTATTTTTAAGAGCTGGAATTCGATTCTGATACGGTCTAATAAATATCGCTTAAAATACGTAATTGAGTGTGCAGGGGGAGGAAGGTGATATACAGAAATTCCTGTTCGATTTAGTTTGTTACTTAATAAGATGGAAAAGAACAGCGTTATCTTATAAATATATATGAAAAAAATAATACTAAGAAAATGTAATGTGTCATTTTTATGATATTTCTCATCTGACTGGAGATTAATCATTTTCGACATGAATGTTTGCATGATAAGCAATGATTTTGGGGAATGATATTACGATCTTTCAACGGTGTTCGGTTATCGATGAATATAGGTCTAAATATAACGCAATCGCCGTCAATGAGAAGAGGAAATTAATTATGGTTGCTCTATGAAATATCGCTTTGCTCAGAATTCAAACTGTTCTGTTCAAAGCTTAAAAGGACAACAAACGAAATAGTAGCAAGAATCCGTATAGCTTTGCCAATGCACCATTAAACCGTGACACCCATGTAGTTTGTTTGCAACTTATTTCTAAAACCTTATGTAATTTGCAGTTATATGCTGTGCACAATGGCGAAAGATTTTCTAGTGAAAGTAACTTTGCAATGATGTGGTCCCGTGGTCGATTCCACTTCATCGCACATTCGCCAACTATTTTCTTATATAGCATCGGCTATGGACTGTTCTCGACCTCGTATATTATACTGGAAACACCTATTGGTTTAATGAAATTATTTGCTCTTAAGGCACCTGTTGTAAATTTCTACACTGTTTGAAGTACCAAAAGGAGGTCTTCTCTTAAAGGATAAGGCCTTCTTTTACATCCTCCAATTTTGAATGCCTAGAAAAATCTCAAGGTCGTTGTCTTTCCTCTTCAAACTAAAATATACAGTTACAGTGTCACAAAACTCGTGAAATTCTGTGTTTCGTACAATTGCTAAATTTACGATAGCTGCTGTTGCTGCTGCAACTATTTACATTTACATCATACAATAATCTAAAGGGAAATTCACTTCGAGAGATAAATTAAAGATGGATTTAGTTAATCTGTCTGGTTATGCTGATTGTTGTGTGACGTAACTAGTTCTAAAATTAAAGTATTCAAGTTAGCTTCCAAAACCAGATTGTTCTGGGTCCAGTCCCACTGCGTGACACCTGGGGTAGGTGTCTTCTACTGTAGCCACGCGCCAACCAAAGCCGTGTGGATGGGTTTGTAAATGGAAACTGGAAGAATCCCGTTATATATACATATAAGTACATGTGTCTTTTAGTGTTACTCCCCTATCACCAATTGACAACCGTTGTTGGTGTGTTTGTGCCCCGTAACTTAACAGTTCGGCAATTGATATCGATAGCATAAGTATCAGGCTTTACAAGATAAGTACTGGGGTCGATTCATTCGACTGCAATTCCTGAAAGGGGTGCTCCAGCATGGCTCCAGCTTAATGACTGTGAAACAAAGGATATGATTAATCCTCAAATCCATTGCAGCTACACATTTGTTTGCAGCATAGTGACAGTTACTATAACCACTACACTTGCATAACGCTATAAACAAGATAGAGGGACAAATATATTCCCAGATAATGTTAAGATGACATAATCTTGCAAAATTAATATCTTATCGTAACATATGACAACCTGGAAATCATTTTAGTATGTGATGAATATTCAACCTCAAATAAAGAAGCCACATCTTTACTGAATATATTCTCCTCAGCATAAACATTAGAAGCCATTACGTGTATACATATACGACAATAATGTGAGGAACAGGAACTGTGATACATCTTAATGGTCCTTCTGGTTTTGTTGCTGTTGCTTCCGTTGTTGATCAGATCATTCTTGACTGAGAATACGTGTTGATGGCCCTCCGACCGTGACCATAAAATTGACTCGTCAGATACTGGATAGCCACGACATTATCCAAAAGGATCTTTTTTTTTTTCTTATTTCAAGTATTCTGCCGATTATTTCTAGTAAGTCGACAGATTATATTAGATAAAACTCCAGTGACTGACGTTGTTGTTTAGTTCCAAGTAATACTTAGTCCCTCAGACATTGATTTAAAAACTTGGCAAAACCGACCTCAATGGAATTTGAACTCAGATAGCAAAGTTAGATAAATGCTGTTGGGCATTCTACCTGGCTTGTTAATGATTCCGCCAGCTCACCACTTTACTTTAGACTAACTAAATTATTAATACACTGCATTAGTCCTTATAGGTAGACGATGCGCCCAAACACTTAAAACCTATCGGATAAATAGTTTTAGGCACATTCAAGTATTTTTTACCAATTTTTCAATTGACTTCATGTTGAAAGAATATATAAGAATAATCCTCTTCATATATAAACAATCGGTTTTTAAGAAACAGAAAACACTCAATTAATTTCTATTGAGAATACAAGTTTTCTATTTAAATATTCTGAAAAAAAAATAGAATAATGTAATTAAATATTAGAAAATAAGTCCGGAAAATGATAAAGCAAGTATTTAGTTTCACGTCTAAGTTGTTTACTTTACTCAAAACAGTAATACTGTCTTGATCATTGTTAAGATACTAATTGATTTCGGAGAGGAATGTCTACAGTATCAGAATAATTCAAGGAGATATAACACACATTCTGTAATTTAGGATTCATAGTAATTATAAAACAATTAACGTTATTGATAAACAAATTATACCAAATATATCAAAATACATTTAATACAAATTTCTCTTAGTGGAAAATATTTGAAACAAAAACCTCGTGAATTTATAAAAGATTGCTTTGTGTTGTATTTGCATTTCGTATTAAAAGACTTCGTTGAAAATATTGTGTGATTGTTAGGTATACAAAGAAAACGTTGGCACAACTTCGACAATGAAAACTATAACTCAAATAAAACGCCAACACACACACGTACACATACACACTCAGGCGTTTTATTTGAGTTAAATTCTCCCATATATATATATATATATATATATATATATATATATATATATATATATATATTTATATATATATATATATGCATGCATATACACACACATATATATACACGTGTATATGTATGTATGTATGTATGCATGTATGTATGCATGGACACGCTAGTAATAAAATATGAGTACGCAATAAGGGCGCCGCACAATTTATCTAGTATTCTTCGAATTATCTTTTATTTGGAAAGGAAAAATGAATATCAAAGCACTTTTGTAGAATTAAATAAGCAATTTATTGCAACTTTGTATAAATAGCGGTACTCACATATATATGCCTAAAGTATATATATTATCTGGAGAGAAAGAAACTGAGAGAGTGATACATACACACGCACACATATATACATATATTTATATATACGTATATTTATATATACATATGTATATATGTCTATGTGTGTAAGGGGACGTTCTGTGCGTGTGTGTGTATACGTCGTTATAAATCCACTCACAAGGCTTTGATCGGCCAGATGCTATACTAAAAGACACTTGCCCACGCAATGGGACTGAACCCGGAACCATTTGGTTGGGAACAAACTTCTTACCACACAGCCGCTCCTGCATCTACATATATAAATATACATACGTAGCGCATCTGGAAAGTTCCTTGTTTTAAGGGTATCGCGAAGTTCCTGGCTGGAGGCCCAGCCTTCCCAGTTCTTTCTCAGGGCACAGAAAGATTGAAGGACGACTGATAAAAGTATGTGAGTCTGAGGGGGATGTATTGAATAAAATTACAGTTAACTGATCCTCGTGTACTTTTTTTATCCGAAGCCAGGAAAATATCAGCAACTCCTGGTGTCAGTGTGTGTGTATACGCATGAATGCATATATACATATGAGTATATATACATACACATACACACACGGATATATATATATATATATATATATATATATATATATATATATATATATATATATATATATATATATATATATATATATATGTATGTATATATATATGCGTATGTATATTTCTTTCTTTATAGTTATATATACAAATATCTGTTTGTGTGTATATATGTGTTATATAAACGAGGGGCCCCACATATTTCTGTCTATATAAGTCCACTCTCATCAAAGCATCGGTTATGACGAGCAAACCCCTGTTGTCTGCTATATTGAATGAAACACTCAAACAGGGTTCAACAAGGTTCCGCTCAATGGGAATCTTCAGCCAAGAGGAACAGCCTGGACGTGAAACAAACTTGTTAACCACAGAGCCACAGAGCCAATCAATTATATATATTAGATTCATATTCTACAGGAGCTACATCAATAGCTTCACCTAATATTGATATACATACACACAGACACATACATATATATATACATATATATACATATATATATATATATATATATATATATATATATATATATATATATATATATATATATATATATATATATATATATATATATATATACACATATACATACACACACACACACAACAGAAGGGAATACAATGATCGAACGATGATTATAAATATAATAAATATCGGAACAATGAAAACGACAGACAAGAGTTATTTATATTGCCTTTTTTCCTTATAATTCACTCGGAATTATTTTGAATATGATTCATGAATATCAAAGGACGTTCATAAAGATAATCAACTAATTTCTAACTTATCATCATCATTACTATTATTATCATTATTATCATTATTATCATTATTATTATTATTATTATTATTATTATTATTATTATTATTATTATTATTATTATTATTATTATTATTATTATTATTATTATCATGTGCGTGTATATATGTGTTTTGTGTTTGTATGTACGTGCATATCTATACTCCTATAGCTTCGTACTCACACATATATACTTATAATTATGTATATATACATACATATATATATATATATATATATATATATATATATATATATATATATATATATATATATATATATGAGTGTGTGTATAAAGATACTTATACGCGTCTGTGCGTTTATGTGTTTGTATTTGTAGTAACTCGTTGCCGTTATGTGTGATTTAAATTATGAATTCGCGAATATATAATTTATAAACAACGTTGGGTTTTTTTTTTCAGTCATTGTTGTTGATCACTGTCTGGTGTTTTGTTCTCAGATATATTAGTGAAGTTTTTTGTCAGTTATTGTTATGGGCTAAATGATAACAATTGTCTAAAAGTGTATCAACGCCATGTTATATTGGTAGAGATATTACACCTCATAAGGCAGAATTTCAATCGATTTTCCATCTCGTTTTTTCTCTTCTGACTGCTTAGTGTAAGTGAAACTTTTCGCCTTTTTTGGTGTGTGTGTCTAACTCTTGCTCTTTAACTCTTCCTAAAACAGACTGGGTTTTATCAGTATCCGTTGGATTGTGTATTGATCTGCCTATTTTTTTTTTCATCTCTCTGGAACTTTCCTCTTCTTGTTTCGAGCATGTTCGTTGATTGCTGTTTTGTATTCACATCAGTAGGGCAGCTGACCTCTATGGCGGTACCTACCTTTTCTCGCCTGTCCCAAACATCATCAGGTTTGTTACGATTAAACAAGACAGATATTTTAGTAAGAATGTTTCACCAGTATTCTTTGAGTTCATGTTTGTATACGTCTTCCTTCACACGGCGATTGTCAAAATTTATTCCCGAATAGTAATGTTTTCCGAATGGCATTGTGTATTGTGTTTTGCGGCGGCGTAGTGTCGCATATGGACGTAGATTTTGGGGCAGCTGTATCACGTGTATGATATCTTTCACAGAAACACGACATAATTTACATATTCAGTTGTATCTTGGAGCTCTAAGTGTTCACTCTCTACTTTATTTGGCATTTAATAACAATCTTCATTTCTTGGATTTCAAAAGCAAAGCCTTCGAAGTGTGATGTGACGTAGAGGTCACGAGTTCAAGGCAGACTTCACTTTATGTCAGTATTACTATCTTACTATCTTCTTCAGGTTTTCATGAAACATACACGAGAATGATCTTTTTCCGGGTATACTGAGCGTTTCACATCCAGTTCTTCTTTGAATGTATGCGTGTATGTATATATTGCAATTCTAAATTAGGAACAGCTGTATAATACAAACATTATTCATGTTACGTAATGTATTGTGATGCTGAACGCTTTTGGCTGCAGTATTTCGTTCAGTTAAAGTTCATTTGAAGACGTTATGTGTTGATAAAGTATACAGTGTTTTGCATCACATTACTGCTTTAAAGGGACTTACCCTGGTTTCCCTCAGCGAAATACCACATTCAAAAAGCGATTAACAATACATAAATCATGTGACATCGATAATGTACATGTATGTATATGTGTGTATTTGTATGTATGTATGTGTATATATATATATATATATATATATATATATATATATATATATATATATATATATATATATATATATATATATATATATATATATATATATATATATACACACTTTATTAATAAAACTGCAAGGAAATTACAAAAACTGTTACCCAGATGTCTTTGCAGCTTTATCAATAAAACATATTACTCTAGCTCCGGTATTCGAGTACTATTTTATGTGCGTTGTTTCACATTCATTTGCTTACTCTGGTATTTATGCATATATATGCATATTTGTATGTATTTATATGTGTGTATGTGTACATGCGCAAAATAGAAACGCACATAAAATTACATAGAGCTAGCTTGAGATATGTATAAACGTTTCTACAGAACTAAATGATGTGTGAAAGTTCGTATGTGTGTGTGTGCGTGGCTGTTGTGTACGCGTGTATGATTGAATTTGTGTAATTGTGTACATGTGCGTCTATATGTGCAGTGAGTACGCCTACGTTTGTGTTTGTCTGCTGCTGTGCGCATATTCATTAAGGCAACAGCGAAGCTCGAGAATTCACGTTTATATGCAGCTCATGAAATGCAGCAATTCTATATTCTATACTCCATATATTCTCATTTATATTTCAACGGAGAAAGAAACAAAGTTTTATTCTTAAAAGCGATCCTACACTCTATTCTACGTTTGTATTGGCATTTTGTGGTTTTCCATCATACCTATCTTAGTAATTCACATTTTCTGCACAAAATGAATAATGCATCTTGACACCAATGCTCCTTTCATTTTATTTGTTTGTTCGTTGTTAAGATATTCACAGTGCCTATATATTATGCACGTCAAAAGACCATATCATAATAATCAATTCGTCACATCGGATACGAAACACCTGATCAATTTCTTTCAAAGTCCTCCATATTTATTTTCATAGTTTCCCCTTTATCTGCTTTCATTCTTCATTTTATGATCGATGTTTTCCTTGAAAATGATAAAAGACAATATTGTTTTTAAGTAATTATCTTGCTCGTCTTTGGAACTCACAAGTGCCTATTAATCTTTCGGGATTATGGTTTATTTTTTATCTTCCAGTTTCTAAGATTTTTGGTCATTCCTAGATACGGTTTAGATATGTGATGCCCGACAGTTGCACTCAGTCGGAACTGATTATTGAAGAAATATGCTGAGACGTTATCTTTATCTGATGAATTAAGATCTCACTTTTTCTTTTATAATTTTTTTTTACTATATTATTCAAATATATTTTTCTATTGCCAAAATTGCAGCCGGTTAGATACACATATATACATATATGTGTGTGTGTATGCAAATATGTGTGTGCGTGTATGCACATATGTGAGTGTATCTGCAAAAATATGTGTGTGTGAGTGTCTGCAAATATATGTTTGCGTGTATGCATATATGTATGTGTGTATGTGCAAATTTATCTGTATGTGTGCAAATATGTGTGTTTGTGCGTGCGTGGAAATGTATGTGTGTGTGTTTATGTATATATGTATATATGGTCGCTTCCTACGCTGTTTCCTTTTATAACACTTTACTTACCGTGCGTTGGACAACACAGGGTTATTTTAGAAATAGCAGCCAAAATATGAACCATACTGAAGGGAACCCATAAATATACCTTGCTTTACAAACATTTTAAGTAGATAGTCATGCCAAACACGTGGACGCAACCTTACTGTAGTTAATAAGATTTTTTTAATCGACACGACAGCTAGGCACCTATAGGCTAGAAGTACTTATGTCTAGTGAATGATAGGATTTCTGGAGATGCTTCACTCTGCCATCTTGAGTTAGATTTTTGATTTAGTAGCTGTTCTTGTAGTATTAACAAGTCATTACCGTTTTGTATCAAGAAGCCATGTGTCTAGTTATCATGTTTATCAGGTGATATGTGGTTTGAAAATTACATGTCATATTGACAAGAAATACTATTAACGATAAAATACTAATTAACAATCATTATATTATTGTGTCAAATTTTGACATCTCATATTCTCAGAATAGACGATGACGCTGACAAATCTG
>NC_142947.1:4191841-4214341 GCF_046866305.1 Octopus bimaculoides
GTGCAAATTAGTGATTTACAGTTCCAAATAATGTACTCTTCCTCAGTTCACTTCGTCTGGGAGAAGACTGGTGGGTATAGAATTAATTCTTTGTAAATTTTGTCACAAAGACATTAATCTTTAGGAGTCGTGTATAACCTCGACGATAAAATTCTGAAATCAAAGTTATTTCAGCACGGCAAGTAATGCGCCGAAGCATATCGTCCTTTTTCATGGTAGCCATGTTACATGCGCACTTTCTGCGTATTTTTGTGTGTCTTTTGTTTGTGTGTATGAACGTATGTATACGACAGTTTTACTCTATCAATTTTCTTTGATAAAGTATTGATAAGATCGAGGTAGGACCGAAAACACTTCGCTAATGTAACGTGCATTAAATTCGAACCAGAAACAAACGTGATTACAAAGAGAAATGTTTTTATCTCTACAGTAATGTACGAGAAGATTACTTGCTTTATCGGATTAGAACTATCAATGCACGACTGCTTACGATGCGTATCGAAGAATACATTTATAACCTCGTGAACTCTATTCTCTGGTTCCATGATGTCATTAATATTTTTTTGATACAATTTGGAGAATCACAGATTGGTTATTATACGTGTATTTACGGTTAACATAATTCTTGAAAATTGTAACATGTCATGTATAAAGCGAAAGAAGAAACAGAAACACCTGAAAATAGTTTGCGGCAGGATAAACAGATATCTGATATTCCAAAAAATACTGTAACCAAATGTAATATTTCAAGTTCATACGTGTGACATTAATTCTTCATCATTTATGCTTTAACTTCAGTGGATAATAGCACCACACTTGGAATGCTATCTATCAGTACAGACATACTAAAATTCTATGAAATATATCTCATTCAAGTATCCTGCTA
This sequence comes from Octopus bimaculoides, assembly GCF_046866305.1. NCBI lineage: Eukaryota > Metazoa > Mollusca > Cephalopoda > Octopoda > Octopodidae > Octopus > Octopus bimaculoides. The sequence continues at coordinate 4,192,728 of NC_142947.1, forward strand.
TGACAACCGGAAAAAAAGGTTTAGTCAGGAATTACCATAAAATTGAGTTCCACGAATAACAACCCGCTGAATTTATGTAGCCTTTTTTCGCATAGAAACATTTGGCCTTGTTCTTAATAAAAAAAAAGACATCATTGATCGTAGGTTGTGATAGAAATATCTGTCATCTATTACAAAATACAAAGAATTTCAGTCAGGTGAGTTTAACCCCTTTGATAAAACTCGAAATGATGGAAGTCACCGGCAATATTGTTTTGTTTCCTTTCTTTCGATTTATGTGTTTTTATTACGTTTCCATATGTTTTTAGATACCATATACGCTATTTTATTTGTCTTCGCATGAGTTTAAATGTATAAGTTTAGATATATACGCTGTGTTATGTATTATATACTTTGGTATTCATATACGCTATTGGTTCGAAAGCAGTTTGAAATAATTATTAAATCTTAATAAGAAAATATCAGAGCTAGAGTCAAAGATAAATTGTATACAATATCCGTGATAGAATTGTACCATTCTATTGTGCAAAATGCAAATCTATATGCAATGTTACATGTAGACGAAACATATGAGTTAATGTTAGTCATTATGTAAACTTATCTTGTCTTTCATTCTTAATATATGAGTGTGGGGTGTATAAATACAAGTTTAAAATAGTGTGTATACGTATGATATATATATATATATATATATATATATATATATATATATATATATATGTGTGTGTGTGTGTGTGTGTGTATTTGTTGGCGTGTGTATATTTGTCATTACAAAAAACCGTACTTGCGGGATTCCTATTACTGGGATATTTCATGTTTGACCAAATTTAGTCTCAAGCTTCACAGATATCCATATTTTCATGGGTTTATATGTCTAAACTTAAACAAAATTTATTTCCACAAATTTCAGAAAAATATCTTGCCGAGAATTCCCAAATATTGTAAGATTTGTCTCTCACATACAAATGTGGGTGTAAATGTAGTAAAATCGATAGAACTGCTTACATTTAAATTTACAAGTTTCTCAATTTTGTAGCGCTAACCCATAATGTAAGCCGTGTTTGATATTTTCGCCTTGTGAACTTGTCAGGCGTGTTTAACGCATAAAAACAGATCATAAACTCTATTGACGATGTTAAAGGGACAAAATGAGACACTTGCAAAAAAACGTAACTTACTTATATGTAACAAAAAAGAATGCAAACCATTGAGAAGCAATCATTTTTCGGCAAGTATGGAGAATAGCTGTAAAATGTATTTAGATTTTATTCTGACCTCACCAGCAAAGCACAACTTCACTGTACGTTAAGTAAGTAGTAATGGAGATGAAGTATATTTTAGAGAAAGAAATAATTGCATAGAAGCCTTAAAAGAAATACGTGATTACAAAAGAATCTGGAGATAAATAATGCTGTAACTCTCACACCACCCAAAAGGATGTGAGGATTGCAACACGGCACGTGTAAATATCTATAGGATTTTAAATAGCTGAAATATTCAAGCAATTTGTAAAGTAACCTGAATGTTTTAAGCTGACATGAAGGAAAAAAATGTAAACGGTTTTTAGGAATAAGAACATTAGCAACACAGGGACAGTTGTTTGAAATAATAAATTTTTGAAATACAAAGAACGTGAGGATATTTAGGGACGAAAATGATTTTTATCATGCATAACTAAAACATTAGGATACGATATGGAAGTAAATTAATGTTGCAACCAGTAAGTTGAAAACAATGTCTGCGTCTTTAGGCACAATTAAATAGACTTGAAATGATTTATTCCAAAAATAGAGGTTTCATTGGAAACAGATATTTCATAAAAACAAAATAAGCAAAGGAATCTTTTGAAGATTAGCATGATAACAAAGAATGGTTCTTGCAGTATACCATTATTTCAATGATGATATAAGATACGTTAGTCTATTCAGAATTTTTTTTTTAAATGGAACTTGAGTTTGGCAGCATCAATTCCCAACTCTATTTTTGCATCATTAAAGTATTTCGGTTGTCGCTTTAAATGATAAACGTTTGAAATCTATTGTAAGAGTATTTCAAATAAATATGTTGTTGATTTCAAAAGGAACATTTTATTATTCTGCTTCAAGGAATCATGTTCTGATTATTTTTGTTAATTCTTTGTACGATGGAATATAAATATAATTCCTGTTGTCTTATATTTTTCTTTTTACTTCTGTAGAGGGATATGTGCATAATTTAATACATATGCATGTATAAATATAAAAAAATATATCGCAATTGGTTGCTAATTATATATATATATATATATATATATATATATATATATATATATATATATATATATATATGTAAGTATATATATATATGCATGTATGTATGTATGTATGCATGCATGCATGCATCTATGTATGTATGCGTGTGGATGTATTGTGTGTGACAGAGAGAGCTAATCGTTACTTACAAGCGAGTATAGATCGATAAAATATATCGTCCTTTCGCTAACTATTTTTACGATCTACGTAGTTATATTGCAAGTGTTGATATCTTACCGACTGTTCATGTTTGACTCAGAAAGAAAACATTCATGATAAGGCAATCGGAAAGAGAGACGTGTATCCCAGACTAGACTGGTATCCATTAGAGCTGAGTAAACTAAGAATGTTTCTTTCTGAAGGTGAAATTTCGTACTTCATAATTTCGTTTTTTATGATCATTACATTTTGCGTCATCTTTGGGCCAAACATAAAATAATTCAAATTGTTTCATTTTGTTCACATACAGAACACAACGCCTGACTCATACACGTAGTTTTCTCTCCGAGATTTTGTAAGTAGATCATCTTAGACTTCATAAGTACTGTAAGTCTATTACATCGACCCCGGTGTTCAACTGGTACTTATTTTACCAATCACGAGAGGATGAGAGGAAAAGTCGACCTCGATGTCATCTGAACGCTGAATGGAAAGACGGATAAAATGTCACTAAGCATCATTCCAGGCGTGCTACCGATTCTGCCAGCTTGCCGTTTTAACCTTGCGAATGTATTGTCAACAGTTTCAAATAACATCAAAATTTACCAGGTTGGATATTTTTCCCAATGCGTTTGACAAAATATCTATACATGTTTGTGGAAACGGCCAACCATTGCACTTGTAGTGTTTAACTTTTGTCACATGACCAGCCACCACAGTTATTAATGGCTTATTGCCTCAACTGCAGGACCATCAACTGGTTTGTTTCTTTGGTTTATTTTGTTGAATAGTAGTATTGAATTTCTGAATATATTAGGATAATCATCCATCACTTTAATAGCATGGTGCTCCAGTAGGTTTTTTTTATAAAATTTTATCTTCTACCGTGTATGGATTATAAATAAAGTTTCTGTGCAAGGTTCTATCCATTTTGTCTTAATACCTTCCATGGTACAGATTAAAGTAAATCTTTCTTTAGAAAGGAGACGTGCAGTAGTTTTAATAAGTAGAATATTGTTTGACGAAATTTTTAAATTGAAATACATTATTTATCAACCAATATTATATTCAAAACTGATTTGAGAGTTGGTTACTAACGTGTCTATATGTATGAATGTGTGTGTGCGTGTGTGTGGAGAGATTGATAAATAGAAAAGAATAGAATTGATAGATAGATAGATAGATAGATAGATAGATAGATAGATAGATAGATAGATAGATAGATATGTTTGGATAGTCTGAATTTGCATGCATGCTTTTGTCTGTAAATAATGTTTTCTACGCAATATTGAAATTTTCTCTACGAAATCATATGTGAACAAACAAACAAAAAAACATGCTTATTTCATTCTGATCTTATATACTTTATATAAAGATTTGAACATAATCCTTTGGTAGTGAATACGATTTTTAGAATGCCTAAAGCAAAGTTTAATATAATAGACCATTGCACTGGTGTTTATTTTTATTTACATATCAAAACCTATGCAAAATCAGAATATATGACAAATAATTTCATACACAACAGAGATGTGGCAATTTTATTAGTCAACTGGTATTGAAACTATGAAAGTATTGTGAAGGAATTCACATCACTTTAGCCTTGTATTTATTGTTTAAGCTGAACTTCTATTCTATTTCTCAATGTAAAAGCGCATATTTCGTAACTCAAAAACACTATTTAACATGATACTCAGTCCCACGTATGTGTCGAATATATTTCGTACGTTGTTCTGCGGCAGGTGAACGAAGTGAGATTTCATTGTTTCTCCTAATGTCTTTCAATGCCAATAAAAGATCTTCCCAGCACACATTTAAACTGTTATCTGATATTAAGCTGCGCTAACATTCCTTAGGCCGCGTCAAACCAAAAGAAATTCTCACTGGCGTCCATGATAGCGTCCAAAATATTGTAGGAGTCTAGATCTACACCTAAGTCCAAAACGTTGCTTTTTCATAAAACGAAAATCGGTTTCACCATTTCATAGCAAAACCGTTGTACTACACTGTGACAATTTGTGATATCTTGGCATCTGAAGCATCTGGAGATACGATAGTTTGACCAAAAGAACCGGCTTTTGGAAGCAAAAATAAATATTGAAAAAAAAAACGCATTCGGCCAAATTTGGACATACGACAGTTTAATATAATAGCAACGATATATATATACATATATAAACACATACACACACACTCACACACAGATACATGTAGGGCTATATACACACGTGCATACATAAAAACATATGCATTGATTATGCATATACATATAGCTATGCATGTGTATGTTGGCATTCGATTTTAGTATTCACGAATGATAAGACTAATAGTAATAAAACCATGACTAACGCTGACTTAGATGTAAATATGAGATACTTCTTATCCTCTGCAATGTGAATATAGAATTTTATCAGAAGAAAGAACGCAAAGCATACGAAAAAAATAAATGACAAGAAGCATAATTATTGATATAAAATTAACGTTAATGAATCGGTATTCTTCTGAAACAGAAAATTTCTATTAAAGATCAGTAAAAAACTTGATGTTTAACCTCTTTAAAATATCATTGTAACGATTATATTGAAGTGTGCGCTTTCATAAAGTCAAACCGTTTAAAAAAATATGTAACCAGCAATACAAATCTGACATGGATAGAGTCTATTGAAAGACGCGGATAGATAGATAGATAGATAGATAGATAGATAGATAGATAGATAGATACATACATACATACATACATACATACATACATACATAGTAGGTTAAATATATATATATATATATATATATATATATATATATATATATATATATATATATATATACATAAACAGGTAGATAGATAGATAGATAGATAGATAGATAGATAGATAGATAGATAGATAAAAATATCAATATAGAGGGTGAGTTTGTCAGAAAGATATTTGATTTTATAACGTGTTATTTTTTTTCTTTATTTTACGTGCAAAGGATTTAATGACAAACTTTCGTTACCTTACTTTTGAAATGAAGATTTATCACTCTTATAATTTTCACCTTTTACTGTTTCTTCTTTTTATTTTTCAATATTATGACTAAGTTATCAAAAATTTCTCTTGAAGAAGAACTTCTGTTTTCCTCTAATTTCTCTTTTGTTTCTGAATTTCAATAAGTTCTGTAACGATATTTGTATATGGAACAACAAGAAAATTATATAATAAAATCATAAATTCACTGCTTCATTTTTTTAATGTTTTCATTGCAGACAAAATCTGGTGTTTAGCTGAAACAATACAAATATCGGAATTTAGAGAGAAGAGTTTTATTTAACTAAGCAACTTGAAATCTAAGTGTTGAACGTATTGTATTCAAAATTCAATTGATTTACCAATTTTGATTTTAATGCTTAAATAAAATTGTTTCAAATGAATTTTCTTTTTCATTCTTATTCTGCAGTGTTATAACACATTCATCATTCGTTCTTATTGTTTCTCTCTCATTCACAACAAAATATAAAAGTATACCTGCTTGCCCACACACAAACTCATACACATAATGTATATATACGTGTGTGTATGTATATATGCATGAATGCGCAGACGTATGTATGTGTGCATGTATGTAATTGTGTATGAATAATGACAGCTCAGTTTTACGACTCATCGTTTCGTGTCACTAATAATCACACTACATTTTATTGTCTAAACTATGATACATACGGACACACACACACAGAAAAACATACTTACGTCTGCGCATTCATGCATATATATATATGTATGCACGGATGTTCATCGTAGGTAAGTTATTCTATACATTACAATATACCACTGAATACATTTTCATGTATTTCTTATCGGAAAGCAGCGCAGTTTCTTTACCCACAACTTCTTTACTCTCAGTATGTTTCACTGTCTCTCACTCTCTCCCATCTTCTCTCTCTATCTATCTCTCTCTCTCTCTCTCTCTCCCTCTCTCCCTCTCTCTCTCTCTCTCTCTCTCTCTCTCTCTCTCTCTCTCTCTCTCTCTCTCTCTCTCTCTTTGTATATAGAGTACGTTGATATGTATTTCGTTTAATTCAATCATGAATTTATATTATTATATCTTTGTACGAAACAATCGTCTGCAAGAATTTTACTCCTTATAAATTTTAACAACATGTTTCCTCCCTTCTTAACAAAAGTGATGGGATTTGTGGAACTGCATTCCATAAGTACTACTTTCATATCTTCGCAAATTTACACCTGTAAACTCCCAGCCAAGTATGAAGAATCAACATTAGAAATCTTTTTGGGAAACCTCCAATTGAAGGACGAATCCACATTCAAACTTTATACACCTATATTACTATTATATATATATATATATATATATATATATATATATATATATATATATATATATATATATATATATATATATATATATATATATATATATACATATATATATATATATATATATATATATATATATATATATATATATATATATATATATATATATATATATATAACGTGTCATTAGATAGAATATATTTTACAAAACTATTCCTAGCCTGATTAACCCTAGTTAGTGACAGGTTCTGATTGTGCACCAAGTCCGTAGCCAAAAATTTGAAACAGTAGTGATCAAGTTCAAACCACACTTCCGTAACCAGAAGAATCCTACCTTGTAGCACGCTTGCGCCTACTGCAGTGTGGTCAATCTAAGGAAACTTTTGGCGTAGGTGCGAATAATTTCTGACTTCATCTTTTACTTAAGTACTTGTCATATATACAGTTGCTTATATAAGCACAATCAAACATATAAGGTGTGTGTGTGTGTGTTTGTGTGTGTGTATGCGTGTGTGTGTGTGTGTGTGTGTGTGTGTGTGTGTGTGTGTGTGTGTGTGTGTGTGTGTGTGTGTGTGTGTCTGTGTGAAAATACGAGAGAAGTAAAAGTGATGTATGGACATAATGCTGCCAGCTCAACAACAAAATGATGCAACTTAATGACATCAAAATATTTCGAAAAAACAGAACATACAAATACACATACACAAAAACAAATATATATATATGCATGCTTATATGTTTATCTGTATGCCACTATGTAGGGGGATATGTATGTGTGTATGTATGTATGTAAATATGTGTTGTGTTAGGTGTATTTAAGTAGCAATGTATGCATGCATATAGGTATTTATGTATATATCTATATATATGTAAGTATGTATGTATCTATGTATATACGTATGTATACATGTATGCATGTATGTATATATATATATATATATATATATATATATATATATATATATATATATATACATATATATATATATATATATATATATATATATATATATATATATATATATATATATATATATATATATATATATATGTATGTAATCACGCATGTATGTATGCACATATGTATGTATATATGTATGTATGTATGTACATATGTATGTATGCCTGTATGCAAGTGTGTATTGTATCAGGCGTGTACTGAAGTAGCTATGTGTGTATATATGTAGACAAGTTTGTATATATGTACGTACATGAAATATTACTGAACAACTAGTTTCGAGAGTCACGTACTTAATGGATGCTCGGTAGCATTTTCAATGTTTAATCAAACATAATAGAAAAATAGTTGGGAATATATCTAATGGACGCTTTGAGCAACGTTCACGAAATTAATGCCATGGTATATTTTACAATATTTGTGAAGAGTAATAAAAATATACGAAACATTTTTATTTCTCTCATGTATGTTCATCAGAGTTTTAGAATTATTTGCTAATGATGCCATATAGTTTAACACACGCCTTTGAAATAATGAAATTTCTACAGAAAGTATAATAAACGATGTTTTAAGTATATATTTTTATGTTGAATTCTACTTTGCTGAATCATATTAAGAAAAAAAATTCTACCATCATATACTATGTGTTGTAATGTTCTCAATGTGGCTGTTAAACTTTTTTGATTAGGAGGATAATATATGGGAAGATATTCAAGAGGCTGTTATTTCAAATGATACGTTCTGAAAGGAGTTACATACACAAGTTGAACGATATTGAAAGTAGTAAATTATGACAACAACAAAAAGAAAAATTCAAAACGACTGGAACAAGTAAAAGAATGAATGAATAAAAAAGAATGTACTTGATCCGTTAATATAAATTTTCATCTCAGAAGGGATCTTACATTCGATGTTGTACCTGACGTTCTCCTCCTTAATTTTCCAGGTGAATGGCCAGAGAATTATTGCATGACTATTCTTGACGATACAGTTCTATATTTACCCATGTTCGAAATTTCCCGTATGACTCATAAACAACGGTTCAAACCACATTGTCCCCGGTTCGGACGATCTGCGTGACACCTTGGGCAAGTGTCTTCTACGATAGCCACGCGCCGATTGATGCCTTTCGAGTAGATTTCGATGACTTTCACTTTTATACAAATATATTAAAATCTCAACTTCATAAAAATAAACTAGAACATCAGATTATATATATATATATATATATATATATATATATATATATATATATATATTCATACGTGTGCATACACACACTCACTCACACCACTATATATATATACACATATGCATATTTCTATATACACATATGCACACACATCCCATTGAGTATCTGATGTTCTAGCTTATTTTTATGAAGCTGAGATTTTAATATATTTGATCACACATATACACGCATATATTCATATATTTGTTACTGGAATTATCAAATAAAATATATCTTAATATATACGTGTATTTATACACACACTCACACATGACAGATGCTGAGATCCACTCAACACACACACACACACACACACACATATATATATACACATATATGTAACTGGTACAAGCACATGTATACACACATGCATTTCTACATGTATGTATATGATTAAATACATACAGAGAAAGAGATACATGTACACTATATGTAATATCTATACATTGCGACATATTACATGCATACACCGACTCATATGTATTGGTTCATTCACATGCGTGCATACGTATATCAAAGTGTGTGCTTGTATGTATTTCTTTGTGTGTCTGAGAGTGTGGTATATATGCGTGTGCGAGTCTGTGTGTGTAAGCGCGCGCGTGCGTGCGACTGTGTCTGTGGCTGCGCCAAAGATCATTCGAATGAAACATTATTTTGTCTATTATGTTATATTAGAGTGCAATATAAGCGGAGACGTTACATCGCAAGGAAAACTTAATAGGCCTTGCAAATTACATAAGGACCATAAAACATAAGGATAACTAGCACTTTATAATTTAGGAGAAATAATTAATGCCCTTTAATGATGTTAATTAAAAACGTCTCATAATATTTAATGAAGATGATAATTATTAATGATATTATTTAATACCAACGAGAAAAGCAAATATATTTCGCAAAATTTTCCATAACCAACTGGTGACAAGAACATCAGAGTATGTGTATATACGTGTATATATGTATGTATATATATATATATATACATACATATGTATGTACGTGTATATATATATATATATATATATATATATGTTTGTATGTATACATGTATATGTACATATATATATATATATATATATATATATATATATACATATATATATATATATATATATATATATATATATATATATATATATGTGTGTGTGTGTATATATATATACATGTGTGTATTGTATATATATATATATATATATGCACATATATGTATATATGTATATGCACATTTACATGTATGTATATATATACATACATATATATATATATATATATATATATATATATATATATATATACTCATGTTTATTTTCATATATATACACATAGCTACGTATTTGCGTATATATGTGTGTTTCTGTGTGGCTGTATGTGTGTGCGTTAATAATTCATATTAACCGTTCTCATTTCAGGTCGAAGTTTGTAATTTCAATAATAACCTTTCAACTAAGTCGTGTTATTACTTCTTTCTTCCTCCACAACAGTGGAAGTAGAACTAACTATAAAGAAAGACAACTCTTATATCCAGACATGTAATATACTTAGTCGAGACAATTGATCTTCTTTGGTCTCATTATGCTCTTCCGAAAGTTCCGTAGTAAAATTGTGACGGAAACGCTTCGGTCGAATATAACAAAAGTTAGGACAGACAAACGGAGATGAATGGAATTATAAAAGAATGGAATAATTTCTATTACCTTTAATTTTGGTAAATTTAGTTTCGAAAAATCTGAAGAACTAAAGACGTAATTGAACAGATATAAGATAGAGTTGTAATTTGTAAAATCCATGGAATATATTATAAATGAATAGTCGTTTTCATGTGGTATAATTAAGACATACCGAAATGATATTCAATAAATCATAAATTAATGATAATTTCTTAAAGGGAACATTCTTGATATTTCCCCACGTCCTGATTAGATATAGAGGAATACTCTATCGATTTGATAGTGATACGAATGGCGAGTCTAATGTGAATCTTGTATTAGCATGCATATATATATATTGAGAAAATGAGATAACAAAGCCAAGGCCGTAAGTAGGTTTGAGGACATTTATAATGAAAATAGATATAGATATAGTCTTACAGCTGTTTCTGAGATATTATGAATATCCCTTCATCAGAGACGATGTGAGATGGTTATATCGAGGTAAATATTTGAGTTCGAAATAAGGAATTATTATGAAAAAGGAGATAGGATATATAGAGGGACGTAAGAGAATGAAAGTAGACATAAAATATAAAATATATAAAGATATTGTAGTTGCACTTCCATCATTCGAGGAAAGTGGTGTATAGAAGTGGTAAGAAAAGTTTCCTGTACATGGTATGTAAGTTCCAATGGTAGTTCAGGAAGTCGAATTTTACGTAATCACCACCTCTATATCCGCTCTATTTGGATTTCTCTTGACGTTGTGTGGTCTACTCTTGAAGAAGTTGGATTTTAAGTTGAAATTCATTTTTGCCAACTGAGTGGATGGAGCAACATGAAATATAGTGTCTTGCTCAAGGACACAACACGATGCAAGGAATCGAACTAACGACCTTACGATCAGGAGCCGAACACCCTAATCATTAAGCTACAATATGCTCCACAAACGGTATATAAATATGTGTGTGTATGTTTCTATGTATATGTATATATGTGTGTGTGTATGTTTCTATGGATATGTATATATGTGTGTGTATGTTTCTATGGATATGTATATATGTGTGTGTGTATGTTTCTATGGATATGTATATATGTGTGTGTGTATGTTTCTGTGGATATGTATATATGTGTGTGTGTATGTTTCTGTGGATATGTATATGTGTGTGTGTGTATGTTTCTATGGATATGTATATATGTGTGTGTGTGTGTTTCTGTGGATATGTATATATGTGTGTGTGTATGTTTCTGTGGATATGTATATATGTGTGTGTGTGTCATCAGATAATGAAACAAGTGGATGTCTCAACGCAATTTTGCTAAGTAGGCACGTGGGAAAGTAAACAGTATGACACTACACTCAAACATTTTTATGCATAAGTGTGGGTGTGTATGTATGCGTGTGTGTGTGCATGTGTATGTCTGTTTGTGTGTGTGTGTTTGTATGTTCGTGTTAATATGTGTGTATAAGTTCATGTATATATTCCTTTTTCCTTTTTTTTTTCTCTGTACGGATATATATGAAATATTACTGAACAACTTGTTTCAAGATTCACGTAGTTAATGGACGTAAGATAGCATCATCGATATTTAATCAAATATAATAGAAAAATCATTAAGAATATGTCTAATGGACGCTTTGAGCATCGTTCACAAAATTAATGCCATGGTATATTTTACAATATTTGTGAAGAGTAATAAAAATATATGAAACATTTAGATCTCTCTTCTGTATGTTCACCTGAATTTTAGAATTGTTTCGTAATGGTACCATATATTTTAGCTTTTGTCTGAAAAATTGAAACATCTTCAATAATGTTATGGACAATGTTGTTTGAGTTTGACTGTACAAAAGATACGAAATAAACAAAACAAAAATTGAGTTACGAATGTATGTTAATATTTGAAACATTAACTTCAATGTGTGTGCGTATGCGTGTGTCAGTGCCCGTGTGTGGTTGTGTAGGAAAGGGCATGTGCGTTGAGGACTATCATGAGTCATGAGAAATCATATGTACACATATATATATATATATATATATATATATATATATGCAAAAATATGTGTGTGCATGTACATGCATGTATGCATATGTATAATGTATATATGTGCATCTATATAAGATATATATTATATATATATTTACTATATATTTGTTTGTATGCATATATATATATATATATATATATATATATATATATATATATATACTATATACTATATATTTCTATATACACATATCTATATGTACATATATATATGTGTGTGTGTGTCTGTGTGTGTATCTATATACATATACATATTCATTTATCCGTGTGTATGTTTAGACAGATACACAGGTAGGATTAATGATAGATAGCTAGAAAGAATGAAAGAAAGAAAGAAAGAAAGAAAGAAATAAAGAAAGAAAGAAAGAAAAGGAGAGATATAGTGAGTGAGAGAGAGAGTGGGTGAGTGAGAGAGAGAGAGAGAGAGAGAGAGAGAGAGAGATGTATATATACTTTCATAACGATGCACATATATTGGGCGATTGAAAGTTAAGGATTCGAAAACCACTAAACTGTAGGTGATTGGAAAAACAATATTACTCTCAGTACCATTAGTCGATCTTTAGTCGTCAATAACATTCATTTATTTTTAAGTGGTCTAAATACGAAAGACTCTGTAATGAATATAGTTATAAACCAATTATAAAGACTTTTGCCATATTCATTGCGAAAACTTATATATAATATAGATTATGTTCTGTAGATAACAAGTTATATATGAAGCATAATTGTTTCAGTTTCAGAAAATTTATTTACAAAATTTCCCTAAATGATTGCTCGACTTGCTTGAAATAGCAGCCTAATATTCCACACTTTCTGTACATTCTTATGAGGCACACTGATTTTGCAGTCCGTCTGAACATCAAAACGCAATAAAATGGGAAGGTGAAACGGAAAATAATTTACTAATTTTTTATTCTTGCAATCAAAATCTTATTGTTAAAAGAATGAAGCATATTATGGCAACTGATTAAATAGTGGCTTGAGTTCGATTTCCTGACGAAGTGATCGATTTTACATTTCAAACATTGACTCTTGGCCCCGAAGTTTATGGAATAGAACACTTTATATATCTGAAGTCTACCTTAATGTAAAAGCAGCCTAGCAACGCTTAATTAAAGCATCATCATTGTGTCACGTTTGTCAGAGGTTTGAATAATATCGCTTAAGCAGATCCAAATACAGAGACACATAAATGACATCAACGATACCCGTAAAGTTATATAAAACGATGGAAACAATGTTATGGCGTAATTGGAAGCCTTAATATAGTGAATCAATGAAGATTTTGACGCCTTAAAGAAAATTAAGTATGGAAGTACATTGAAAAAATAATTGAAATGTTTAACATAATAAATCGATTTCGAGAGTTACGACTTAAACAATTCAAACTATGGTAGGCAATCAAAGATGTAATTAAAATCTTTAACATGACGGAATAATGTTGTGGAGATTTATGAATATACGAATCGAAATAGAAATAAAAATATTTGTAAAACTTGAAATATAAATAGATGCCGCTAGTATTTAATTAAACTTATGAAAATTATATTTATATTTAATGTGAAAATGTAATTATGAATATTAAATTTAGAAACAAGTAAACTATACTACAGTTTCTAATCGCTGTCTTAAACGTATATGTATGTGTGCGCGATGTTTCTGTGTGTTTGTGAGCGTATGCACACGCATGCTAATAGAGATACATGTATAGGAATGTTTATGCACACACACACACACATATATATATATATATATATATATATATATATATATATATGTATACACACATACACACACACACACACACACACACATATATATATATATATATATATATATATATATACATACATATATATATATATAATACATATACATATATAAGTGTGTGTATGTGTGCTTGTGTGTGTACGTGTGTGTGTGTTTGTGTATGTAGGTATTTATGCATATAGCTATTTACCTATGTCTCTCTCCCTTCCTCTCTCTCTCTCTCTCTCTCTCTCTTTATATATATAGAGAGAGAGACAGATAGATACATACAGTTTGATGCATACATATGTACATATACAAAAACACACGTATATACATATATATGCATGTATATACTTGGACATACACACACACACACACCCATATATATATATATATATATATATATATATATAGTGAGGCTAATACTCTGGTGTATATACGTATGCTTCAGAAAACACTGATAGATGAGTATAGAGTGGTAATAAGAAGAAAAAAGTTATGACACCGGAAAAAGGAAAAGTTATGTTCTCACCTTCATTAGCATACAGCTGTTCATGCTATAGGATCAAGTGGACACTTAGTTCAGTACTTCGATAACATCGTATAGAGTGTATGTGTGCATGTATAATGATAATTTACGTACATTACAGAAATATAATAATTCATAAAAGCAAGGCAGCATGTAGAGGCAGCCTTGTAGAGGCAGCCTTGTAGGGGCAGCCTTGTAGAGGCAGCCTTGTAGAGGCAGCCTTGTAGAGGCAGCCTTGTAGAGGCAGCTTTGTAGAGGCAGCCTTGTAGAGGCAGCCTTGTAGAGGCAGCCTTGTAGAGGCAGCCTTGTAGAGGCAGCCTTGTTGAGGCAGCCTTGTAGAGGCAGCCTTGTAGAGGCAACCTTGTAGAGGCATCCTTGTAGAAGCAGCCTTGTAGAGGCAGCCTTGTAGAGGCAGCCTTGTAGAGGCAGCCTTGTAGAGGCAGCCTTGTAGAGGCAGCCTTGTAGAGGCAGCCTTGTAGAGGCAGCCTTGTAGAGGCAGCCTTGTAGAGGCAGCCTTGTAGAGGCAGCCTTGTAGAGGCAGCCTTGTAGAGGCAGCCTTGTAGAGGCAGCCTTGTAGAGGCAGCCTTGTAGAGGCAGCCTTGTAGAGGCAGCCTTGTTGATACAGCCTTGTTGAGGCAGCCTTGTAGAGGAAGCCTTGTAGAGCGCATCCTGCATACATACCACAGTGGACCAAAAATTCGGCAAAGATATTTCTGTTCGTTAGTCTAGAGACATACAACAGCGACGTAGAGGCGATTGTAAAAAAAGTCACTAGAAATACGTATTTACAGTACTTCTACTTTACTCGATTTAAAAGATATTTTGTTAATTCAATAGAGTGAATTTCTACGATTTCGTTGCAACGTTCCAAAGATTATAAGGCTCAGAGTTTCTAAAACCTCTTGATATTTAATGTTCATAAACAGATCTTATCACAATGCAATGTGTTCGAATAAAAAAAATTGCTAATAATCAATTGAGTACACCTGTTATTTTCCTTGCAGTCTCATATATTTTTGAGAAGCATACACACACACACACACACACACACACACACACACATATATATATATATATATATATAAATATATATATATATATATATATGTATATATATAGTGACGGCGAGTGGTTTATTAGTTAGGACATTCGGCTCACGATTGTAAAGTCGTGAGTTCAATTCCCGGCGACGCGTTGTGTCCTTGAGCAAGTCACTTTATTTTCACGTTGCTCCAGTCCATTTTGCCTTCCATCCTCCATTCTCGATAAAATAACTACATGTTGAGTGGCAGAGTCGACGTAACCGACTTATACTCTCTCCCGAAATTGCTGGCCTTGTGCCAACATTTTTAAAGCAATGTGTGTATGTGTATGTGCATGTGTACGTGTGTATGTGTGTACGTTTGTGTGTATGTGTGTTGAGGACGCTTGTGTCGAACAGTTAGAATGACAGCTCAACACCGCATTTGAGGTGATTAACAAGACAGTCATTGGTTTCATGTGGAAAAGATCTCCACAGTCTTGACCCTACAGTGCAGTGTCTTTCCCACGTATTATGATGTATCGTATTCGTGAAAAACATTTGAAGATTATGCAGACCTCTGCAACCAACGTCATCATAAGTGATGATACAATTATGGAATATAATATGAATTCATATAAATTCTTAGATCGTGAACATAATATGACATTGAATAACGAGAAATGTAAATTTTCAACTAAATTGATCACCATTCTGATTCTAATCCATTTAGCTGATCATTTATCAAATTAGTCATAGCGACTAATTTGACCCCTCACGTTTAACTCCTGTAAAAGCACGCCCACCTTTGCTAATGAAAAATCCTTATCTCGTATTCAATATCCGGTCGCTTATTAATGCTTATGGATTCTACGCTTCTCTGAAAGAATAAGCTATTCCATTAATATTCACTTTCTATATTCAGTGAAGTGTCAAACGGCAATGAATTTCTTAAAATAAACTTCGCTGTATCTCAAGCTGTCAGAAAATGACACATCCTTCCATGAGTCAAATGATTTGCCCTGGTCGTTCATGCGATAACTTTAGTTCATTTATTTCAGTGGTTCTCAACCATTTATTTCTTATCGTCTCCTGTTATTATTATCTTATTCTAGTGTATTTCAGAGTTCTTCGCTTTGAAACCAAAAGAGTTTTACAGTGATGAGATTAAAAAGCTTGTAAATAGATGAAATTCAGTTATAGACAATCAGGGAAAGTACATTGACGATTAAATTTCATTCAAATATAACATTGGGTCACTTGTTTATTTTATTCAAAATTCGGACAGAACTTATGAGATTACCTGATATAAGCAACTCTTTGCATGCTACTGTCATTTCACTTCCTACAATCATTTTCGTTATTTACCATGGAGAAAGGTTGAGAGCACTATCGAATTTTAGAGCACTATCGAATTTTAGAGCACTATCAAAGTTTGAAAATTAAGCTCGTTTTAAAATTGAGCAAGGAGTGTTTTATATTTTTGAAATGTAACAAAATAGCGTACATCATATAAAAATTAGATGCGAGTACATTTGCGAAGAGTATATCAGTATGGCTAAGTGTATGTCCGCATGCTCATCTGTGAGTGTGTGTTTCAAAAATAGTGCATAAGGAAATAGAAGTATGTGTTTTTTTATATATATGCATGCATACAGGATTTTAGTAATACAATAATAGAAGAAAAAATATTTGAAAGATTCAGCAAAAATGTGTTATGATTAGAACACGAAAAACCCTTATCTATCTGTTTGTTTAGCTGTCTGACAATTCATCTATCTATCTATCAACCTATCCATCCGGCGATCTGTCGATCTATCTATCCGTCCATATATATATATCCATCTATATAGATAGATAGATAGATAGATAGATAGATAGATAGATAGATAGATAGATAGATAGATATGCAGCAGCATGTGTCAACAAATATGCTATATTATATAATTATAGATTTTGAGACACGTGGAAACAATGACGTTAACTCATCGATCATACTTTTAATGATATCGTTAAATTAGAAAGTATGTAGTTCACCTGCTTCATTCTCAAAATATAACAAGCATTTGAATATTCTTTTATATAATTTGTAAATTAGATATTATTTCTGAATAAATTCTGTGAGTAAAATAATCTCGTTTGATTATATTTCTGGATATGTTTTTCTTTTTTTTTTCATATAGCATAAGAAAACAATATAGGAACAACCACCCACACGTGTGTGAATGTATAATACACACATGTATATATATATATGTATATATATATACATGCATATATATATATATATATATATATATATATATATATATATTCATATATATATATATACATATACAAATACATATATATGCACATAAGTTTATATGAGTATATGTATATATATATATATATATATATATATATATATATATATATATATATATATATATATATATATATATTCACTGTTTTATATTTACATAAATATTTATATGTACATATACTTGGGATGTACATATATATATTTAGACATCTATATATATGTGTGTGTGTGTGGGCGACCTGCGTACCGATGTATGAATTGTGCAGCCTGTAGAGAAGGAGAAATTCATAAACGCACACACAAACATATTTTTGCTACGAATAGAATATCAACGCATAATACTTTTGTATAGTTGTGTGCGCCCTTGTGTTTCACTGCGCGTTTCTTTTCAAGTGCGTCTATGTTTGTACACACACACACACACACATTCACTCATACGCCCACCCACAACTACCTATGTGCACTCATAGTTATAATCTATACACACATCAATATGCACAGGCCCGTGTTTATGCCTACTAATTATAACGACAGCTCATACTTATTCAGTGTCCATTGATGAAACCAGAATGGAATCATGATTGACATGAAATATGATGTCATTCTCACTCATTTGCCATATTGTCTCTCCACATAACACCTCCGATGCGAAATAGGTTTAACTTTTGAATGGTTATTTTTGTATTCTTGTTCTTCTTGTATCTGGAATCTGCAGTATTAATTATCTTTATAGATAACTTTTACTTGATTCCTATATTATTATGGAAGACACCTATATATAAAGATAAATTATATTTCACTGCACGCTGATGAAGTGATATGAAAATAGAATTGTTTTAAATCACTTATCTTGTGTACATTTTGACATGTTGTAATTATATATATGCAGGAGCACACACACAAAGACACACACACACATACACACACAGATAAATAGATAGAGAGAGAGAGAATCTGATAGACTGATAGTTAGATAGACAGATTGCTAGAGAGAGAGGAAGGGAGGGACAGAGGGAAACTGAAAGACAGATAGATAGACTGACAGATTGATAGATAGATAGAGAGAGGGGGACTTATAGATAGATAGATAGATAGATAGATAGATAGATAGATAGATAGATAGATAGATAGATAGATAGATAGACAGGAGTAAAGGAGAGACATACAGACAGGGAAATAGAGGGTTATAGAGAGAGATAAATAGACCGATAAATATACGCATATTTATGACATGCATTCATACATGTATATTGTTATACACATGATGGTGTAACAATCTATACGAGTTTGAATCTACACTTTAATACGTAGATATGTGTGTGTGCGTGCCTCTGTGTGTGTATGTATGTATGATATCAGTTTGTATATGTATAAGAATGTACCTGTTCGTGTGCCATTGTTATTATTATAATGTTTTTTTTTCTGAGCATTCTATGTATGTGATAATTTGAAGTAGATAAATATTGTTCACTCTTCTTTTGTCTCTTCTTTCAACAAACGGATAATCTATTGCTAAAAATTTGCATTATAATTATTTTCTGTTCTATGCTATATGGCTGTGAGTATATGCATGTGTATGTGTGTATATGTATATATATATATATATATATATATATATATATATATATATATATATATATATATATATCTACGTATATGTATACTTATGTATATATATATATATATTTATATATATATATATATATATATATATATATATATATATATATATATATATATATATATATATATATTCATATATATTTATGTACATATAAATACATATATATACGTACATGTATATATATATATATATATATATATATATATATATATATATATATATATATATATATACAGACACGTATGTATAAATATAGATATAAATATATATATGTATATATATATATATATATAGACATATATACATGCACATATACATGCACGCATACATACACACATATATGCGTGCTTGTGTGTGTATGGTTGTGTGTATGTATGTTGTGCTTTGCTAAATTTCCAGTAAGTTGCGATTCAAATACTGTTACATATATATTCTTTCAGGTATTCGATTAAGATGACAATTATGTTAACATCAGTGCATTCATATTAAAAATCCCATTTCACAGCATCATGTTTACATATTTTCATATACATACCTACATACACATACACATAGATATATACATATGTATTTAAAGATATATATGCATAGATCTGTAAATTATATATATATATATATATATATATATATATATATATATATATATATATATATAAATATTTATATATATATTTATATATACATATATATACATACATAGATATGTATATATACATACACATATACATGTATGTATGTACGCATCTGGTTGTTTTTGTGCTTATGAAAAGGTGTTTGTGTATGTGTGTGTATGCGTGTGTGTTTGTATGTGTGCGTGTATGAATGCTTGTGTTTATGTATGAGTTTGATTGTATACGTGTCTGCGTGTGCGAGTCTGTGTTATCGATCTGTCGCTATATTTTTTGTGTTAGCCTTCCGTATCATTACTGCAAATCATTTTTAACTAAATATGTTTTGTCGTGTCATAAAATAGCATCCAATGTATAGAGAAAAAAAGCAGAAAGACAAATACTCTTTAAAATCTACCGAAGACAGATATTTAAGTAATCATATTAGATATATAAGATAGATATATAATCATATATATGTTGCGAAATTTTTCTATTGTCGACACAGCCTACACCAAGAAATATATTTCATATATATATATATATGTGTGTGTGTGTGTGTGTGTGTGTGTGTGTGTGTATTTCTATGAGTGTGTATGTATATATATATATATATATATATATATATATATACATACATTATCGCATTGTAACTTCCGCACATTCATACACACAAACACCCATACACATTTACATTTAAAGACGTCGCATCCGGACAAATACAAAGTTGCTGGTTGACGTTCACATGATTTGATCTCAGAAATTTAAAAAGCCGCAACTAAACGATCTGTGTCCTTATATTTTCGAACAAGGGAATCTAGCACCCCCAATGAACTCTAAGCAATATCTGTGCTTTCTGGGTTATTTCTCTTCATCAGTACAGAATAATTGTTCGACTAGAGGTGGCGCTGAGTGTGGGTGCTAGATTCCCTTGTTCGAAAATATAAGGTCACAGATCGTGTCGTATAGCCAGCTGAAGACGATGTTTCCTGAGGATAAATTACAGCAACATTCATCCTAAACCAGGACTGCCATGTTATGTTGGCAAACAATCTTTACTACAAAGTACTGTCGCTGAATATCTCACTAGTGAGATTTAAAAATAGTAATTTCCTAATA
>NC_142947.1:4219341-4259341 GCF_046866305.1 Octopus bimaculoides
ATAAAATGCGAATTTTATATAGAAGTAAATGTCAAAAGACGAAAAAATTCCATTTAGAATAATGTATTATTTTAGATTTCAAGTCCTGCATTTGATCGTTTCTTTATTAATTTTTGCAAAGCAAATGGGATTATTCCGGTATTCCTTAGATCTTTTATGTTGTCGGCTAAGTGAATATGTTGACGCTGAGAACAACACGGGAAGAACGCATGAACACATCCTTGGCAATCATGTATTTTTTAAAAATACGTTTTTAATCATTAATTTCTGAGATTATTGAGAAAGTCCAAACGTATTGTTGTGTGGTGTTGTGTATCGTATGAATTTATATCTGCGCCGGAACGTAAACATTTTAATTTTGTTATTGAGTGTTTTTCTTTTTCCCTTAGGTTAGCGCTCATTGAGTAAATCTCTGTTCATTGGACGATTGATGTAAACATGAAATGTTCTTGTCCGGCCATGAAATTTTCGATTTCCTACATGCGAACGATAAGTTTGTTTATTATTTAATTGTTTTATATACCCGTATTTATACACGCATATGAAACATTCATTTTACACATGCATACACAAGCGCATCAACATTAACATACACGAACACAAACACATATATTTTCACGCACACATACAAACACATATATATGTATATATCAAATTCTATATTCTATAATATGGTTCCGTTCTATAGAGGACTATACTCATTAGTCATGTCCAAAACTTGTTCTTCAAATAATTCACGGACAGATATCTCGAATAGTTATTTTTCTCGTGATGATATTGAAATGCTACACTGAAGTGGTGTAATGTCGCCCTTAAACTGTTTCCTTATAAGCTGTTGATGTTCTGAATCAAAGATGAGAAGCTGGTGCGAAGCAGAGGGAAAACTGATCGGCGTTTACGCGAGAGAACACAATTGCTTTCACTGACGATGCTACGTTTCTCGGACACCAACAAACCAAAAACCAAAGAAACGTAATTATTGGACGAAACATTGTTCAGAAGTTATCTATTTTCAGCAACCAATGTCCAGGGTGAGAATTGTGCCACTTTTCATCACTCTAAACTCTATCAATAAATGCCAATAACAACCGGTTTCTTTTCCTTTTTCTCAATCGAATATAATATACTCCACTCTTCTCTGTAGGAACAAGCTTTTTTTTTCCTTCTCTTTATTTTTCAGTTGATAAATGGAATCTATTACTGAACGTTCTAATATCTATTACAGGCTTCTCAACTTGTAGTAATAAATGACGTATATCCTTAAAGATTACAAATCGCTTCCAGCGTATTTGATGTAAGTATCAGTCGGTTAGTAATCGGCAAATATATTATCCATGCAAACACGTCCAAATCTCCAGATAATACAAATTTAAGATTTAAAGCTGTAATTTACTATGTGTGTGTGTGTGCATGTGTGCATGTGTGTGTATGTGTGTATGTGTGTGTGTAAGAAAATCGGATAATGGCTGATGTTTTGTGTTACTTCCGGATGTGAAGTGGTGAATGAAGGCTGCGACTGTGCTTGTGTGGTTAAATATATAGATGTGTGCATGCATGCGTGTAGAATGACGTGCATGTATATATATATATATATATATACGCGTGCTTTGTATGGAAGTATGTATATGCGAATGCGCATGTGTGTATAGATAGATAAATAGATAAGCAGATGAAAGCTTAATACATAACTATATAGGCAGGTAAGTTGATAGGTAGAGAAATAAATCTGTATTTATATATATATATATATATATATATATATATATATATATATGTTTGTGTGTGTATGTATGTATGTATGTATGTATGTATATGTATAAATTCATGTATATAAACATAGACAGATAGATAGATTTAATGCACAAGTATAAATATTTAAGTTTGTGTACTAATATATCTACATCTATATGCATCCATATGTGTATTTTCTTGTGTTTGTGTGTGTGTGTGTGTGTGTGTGTGTATGTGTGTCTGTGTGTGTGTGTACGTGCGTGAGCGTGTGTGCGCGCGCAGATATGTACCCTTGTATCTGTTTTTATATACCCCATACAAGTTATCAGAGTATTATAAATTTTGAACATAGAAAAGCCTCTCGCCAAAATTAAATATTTAACCAATGTGCATTTCTTAACTAATAAAAGAGGTGTTGTGCGCGAGTAACAGGTTAACGTATATTTTTTTCAATTTCTTTTTATGTGTTTATCTATGATATTATCGTAAATCGATAGTACTTGTTGTTTATCTGGTAGTAATGATACGCATAAATATTTGACAATGTGTCCCAGGTGTGATGCAAATTTAAAGCGAAGATCTATGCAACTTTAATACAGAGTATAGAACCCATTAATTAAGGCAAATATTCGCGATGCTGAGAGATTTGGCCTTGTCTTTCGAATATATTTAGTAATGTCTCAAATATATTTACAGACGAAGCCACATTTCTACATACGGCTTCATTGAGATTGGCGAGTTTTAGGTATCAGACACGTCAAAAATCAATAGTCAGAATTAGCCACGATAAATATATAGCAGAAAGATCGAAGATTCATTTGTATGTGAGCAAAATATTCAATAGTCGCCAGTATAAGTGATATGTGTACGTGTACGTATGTATGTATGTATGTATGTACGTGTATGTATGTATGGATGGATGGATGGATGGATGGATGGATGCATCCATGTGTGTGAGTGTATGTGTGTGAGTGCATGAATGTGAGAGAGATTATATGTGTTTGTGTTTTGTATGGATGCATACATACAACTGCACAGAAAGGTAGACACACACGCATATATATAGTGTGTATACTATAGTGTGCACCATATTTGTCTTTTAAGAAAGCTTCCACTTTCTAGTAGGAAAGCAAAATTTGTGCGGATCCAAGGGGCATATATACAAGACTGGATTTATCAAGAAAGCGTGAAGTTGTTGGAGCTGGTCTCCTGGTTTCTAAAAAGAATCTGAACGTGAAATATTATTATAGTAGGTACGGTTTCTGTGGAGCCATTCCAATTCTTTCATTCTTCAAACTTTTCATGAACAAGTGCCAGGGGAGTAATACTTATCAGGAGGCAGGATTGGGATGATGCACAGCTAACTATCTGAACCGACTAGGATGATTATGCGTGATAGTCTTCTGGAACCTATTCCATGGTAGGTTTATTAACTTATAGTTTGCAGGTGCCAAAACACCAGGTAAGAGTAGACCTGGTGACAAGATAAATAGATGTATAGATAGATAGAGAGAGAGAGAGAGAGAGAGAGAGAGAGAGGTGAATGGATAGATAGATAGATAGATAGATAGATAGATAGATAGATCCAGCCACCCATACGTACATACATACATACATACATAAAGAATATATATCATATATATGTGAGGGTACACCCGCGTTTGTGTGTGTGTGTGCGTGTGTGTGTGAGCGCGTGCATGTACGTGTGTGTCTGTGAGTGTGTGTGTCTGTGAGCGTGTGTGTGAGCGTGTAAAACGTACGCCCGTACGGTTATGGGAACCAGGAGGCCATCTGGTGAGCGGTGTTTTACTAATGTGCATAAGATATTGACATTGACAGAAACTTTTGTTTAGTTCTTTTAGTTATTCTAAAATGGCTGAGTGTTAAAGTAAGTCACACAATAACTCTTTGCCGCAGTGCACGCTCCCTGTTGCCAAGTAGATTCAGAATATATTTACCAAATTGAAATTCTAGGATTCTAATATATTATTGAAGAAAATTTTAATTTAATAAAAGCATTGCCTCCCATCCAGATGCGTAATTTCAGGCTACAATTTTTTCATCTTTATTTATATGTCGCATTTTTTTTTCTTTTTAATGATTTCTAAAAGCAATTCACAGACGTTCATAGGAACAATGGTGTGGGTAATTACTGCAATAGGAAATGAATAATGGAGTTGTCAAGCATGTCGAAACATAATGCAGAATGTCTTGAAATAGAATAAATATACTGATTACTCAAAATTAATAAGTTATATCGGTCGAAATTAATGTTGCAAGTATTTCCGGCAACATCTTCAAAAATATACCACGATTATTCTCGTAATCAATATTTTACAATGGCTCAATGCCAGAGAAATGTAAGGAACGGTTATAGCCGAGTAATCCGACTGCTGTATATATTTGGTTATCATATTATTGGCCCAAGAGAAATGGTAAGCCTAACGAAATCAAAACCTTCAGAATTTGAATTTATACACACGGAAATGTAATTTAATTAAATCCCGTAATAATCGGCCACGTACATTATGTCTTGCATCCCGGCTCTAAATCTCCTGCGTTCAAATTCCACCGGGTTTGACATTGCCTGTCACCCTATTACAGCTGATAATATAAGTTGAGCCCTTGGATCGAATGAATCGACATCAGTAGTGTTTTTTTTTAAGAGTAGTAATTATTCTATTTGCCGAAACCCTAAGTTACGGCGGCGTAAGTACACCAACACCAGTTTCCAAGCGGATGATCTGGACAGAGACACAATCACACACACAGACACACACACACACACACACACACACACACACACACACACACACACACATATATATATATATATATATATATATATATATATATATATATATATATGATTGATATATATATATATGATAGATCGCTAGCCAGTAAACCTTTTTTTCATTTTCTCTCTGTGTTCCTTTCTGTTGAAGAGCGTAGGCTCGAAACGTAAAGGATTTTCTCAATACCCGAGCGTTAAACTAATACACACACACACATACACACACACACACACACACACACACACACACACATACATATATATATATATATATATATATATATATATATATATATATATATATATATATATATATATATATATATATACACTGCTCCAGACGTACAAGATAATACTGATGTAAATTGAGTATGCCTAATTTTTTTTTGTTTTTTGTTTTTTTTTTCAATTTCATTTTTATCCTACATAGCAAGCACGTTTGTATTCGGCTCTGCTTCATACATATGATGCTACCTCGGTAAAACAGGGACAGCTGCACCCACAAAATTCATATTTTACATTATCATTTGGTGAGAACGTGGTCTTCACAATCTTTTGCGATAGATCCAATGTCAGTAATAAGCTGGGGTGTTTCAAGTGACAATACATCGTCTCTCTCTCACAAAAGACGTGAATATTGCTTCCAGGAAACAAATGGATTTAACAGCTGCTGCTTCTGCTTTGCTTTGTCAACGAGAAAAATTCCATTTTAAAAGCTTCTCTATCCTGGATAAATTCCATTATATTTCCTGGGAAGAAATCATTGTGCATAATAAATACATACATTTAGACAAGAATATATATTATACATGTGTGTGTTGTATTCGTGTGAGTGTGTGTTGCCATGTGTATGTGTATGTGCGTCTGTGTGTGTTATGTATGTAGACATATACATACATATATCTATATATAGATAGAAAGATAGAAAGATAGATAGATAGATACATACATACATACATGCTTGCATACATACAAATATATTCGCATACATGCATCCCACGAATTCAACATGTAAATGTGTGTGTTAATGTATGTATGCATGTAAGCATGTATGTGTGTATGTATACATGTATACATGCGTGTATAGATGTATATATACTGTTCTTTCGTTGTTTCGTCTAGTATATACGATAACAAAATAAGAAAGTTATAATTCATAGCAACAATGATTAAACATGAATTCAATTACGTTTATGTTATATCTGCAACATTTTATATACATTCACATTAAGATATTTCAATGAAAAGTGTACATATAGAGCTCAAGCAATCTCCATCGCATAATGTTTGGATAAGAATGTGACGTTTTTCGTATATGTTTACATAAAGTGAACTGGAAAAAAACGATCTTTGTGCAAATGATTTATCGTATAACATGTCGTACTTTTTCGCTTAATGTTCACATTTCCGCTTTGTTTCATCTTGCTCCGATATTCATAGAATGTAGATATACATAGGCTTATTTGTATTAATGGGAATTTAGCTGCGAAATAATCGAGTAGAAATTGGCGTGCTCGATACCATGTCACGGTAAATGGAGTGACAATCTTCTACCTAGCCACCGTTTAATCGTTCACTAGGAGTGGAATTTCGTTGTGCAAAACACATTATTTGCATACAAATACGCGTGTGTATGTGTGTGTGTGTGTGTACATACATACATACACACACATGCACACACACATACCAAACGAATACAGTACCGAAACTAATGTAAACAACCGAAACATATAGCTGTGATTATATCAGTGTACAGTAATTACCCCCTCCATGGAAGGAGGTTATGTTTTCATCGGCGTTGGTTTGTCCGTCTGTCCGTCTGTGTGCAAAATAACTCAAAAAGTTGAAAACGGTATTTGATTAAACTTGCAGGAAAAGTTGGTATAGACACAAGGAACAGATGATGAAATTTTGGTAGTGACCCGAGAATGTTTATGGATTCTTGAAGGATTTTTCTTGTTATATTTACTTTACATGAAGTATTACAATGCTACGTTCTTTGATTATCTCCCTTGAAAACACGTTCATCATTTCCACGTAACCTATGGTGGCGTTGCTGTTTCCAAAGTTTATTTTCGTTTCTCTATTAGTAATCTTAATCGCATATCTATCTTAAAATGAGGTTCTTGGCGGAGGTCTGCGCTCACCGAGTGCTTTTCTAGATATTTGTGTTTCGCTATTAGATCATTTTTTTTTATGATATAAAGATTAAAACAGCAAAAATACTTCAATATCCGTGTGAAACACGTGATGTAAAACAAACGATGTGTAACAGAGGAAGTCATGGAGTATTGACTGTCAAATGGTACACTAAAATTATGCAATTCTTTAACTATTCTTCTTTGACCAATTCCTTTGAAACTGATTCTTATCTATAGTTTAACTGTTACTATATCTTCTTTCACAAAAAAAAAACTGTCAGAATGGATTTAGGCATTTAATAACTGCTATTGTTTCATTGTTGCTTATGATGGTAGTCGCAGTGTAAATGAATGTATTGTGAACAAACAGATGTGCGTTCAAATATTATTCAAGCCATGTTAAACTCCTTTGCTTTTCTTGCAACATTAGTTCATTTTTAATTACTTTTTGAATATGATTTAGTGAGTTTGGTAATTATAATGTCGTAGGCAAAAACATATTAGGCTGTTTGTGTGTGAAGTTGAGAATGAAGACGCTTGTCATATTTTATCCTCCAGAATATTTACATTTGCACATACACAACATTTATTTGAATAAAACAGCAATAAAAAAGTATACACGAGAGAGTGTATATGATAATTGAAAGTTTTCATTGCATAAAATAATTTTGTTATTTATATGAAAAGCGTTAATGTATTTTATTTATGAAAGAATATTTAGAAAGAGAGAACATCTTATCGCACAACCAAGACAGTACTGTGTAGTGCCTAAGGCTGTTGTGTTAACAAGTTCTGTATCTCCGCTTTTTATAATGTTAGGTCAAGCGTCTAGAACCTTCGGCAACCCATCTAGTTGAGAATTCCCAAAACGTACGTTCTAGTCTACCGTTTATAGGGTTAACCACCTGCCGATCTGATTCGTTAAACAACGTTATCGTAGGTTTTAATGACTTTTTAATGGCGAGAGTGTTAATTTCTCGCAGTTAGTCATACTTTTCATGGCAATATAATTAAGCGATGCTGTTAAACTGGTTAATCTGTGCTTGGTGCTTCACGACTCAGATGAAGTTCCACCACACGGTCTTATATTGACATGGTAGTCTAAGGTTTATATGTAATATGGCTGATATTTTTAGCAGTGCAAACAGCCACGTGAACGCCCCTACTTTGGATATACTTAATAAATATATATATATATATATGTATTTTACTCATAATAAATGGTAGCTTCACAACAATAATAATTATAATAACTCCATATCTTATGACTATAATAACAATAATAAATATTTATGCATGTATACGAACGAATAGCTGAGTATATTCAACTTCATATAACGCAAGATATTAACGGGAATGAGGACTTAAATGCCTATATTAGGTAACTTAAATTTACGTACAGTATTAAGTCTCTTAATTTTCTCCATAACTAATCATACATTCATTGATTTCGTGTCGCTTTTGACGCTTAGTATTCGAGATGTTTTATCAATCTCATCGATTTCAATTACTATAAATCGTTTATATTCCAGGGTAATTATAAATTTTAATTTCAAATCATCAAGTAGACTCTGTAAAACTTTGCATTTCACAATCCTATCTAATTAATATTCAGGTAAAATCATGGCCCAGTGGTTAGGGTAGCGAACTCGCAGTCGTAGGATCGCTGTTTCGATTCCCAGACCGGATATTGTGAGTGTTTATTGAGCGAAAGCATCTAATTACCAGGGGGTGGTGGTGAACTCAGTTGTACTTTTTCACCACAATTTTCTCTCACGCTTTCTTCCTGTTTCTGTTGTTCCTGTATTTCAAAGGACCAGCCTTATCACACTTTGTGTCACGCTGACTCTTTCCGAGAACTACGTTAAGGGTACACGTGTCTGTGGAGTGCTCACCCGCTTGCACGTTAATATTGAGCTGCGGCATCACTGGTGCCAAGCTGTATCGGTGTTTGCCTTTTCCTTGGATAACATCGGTGGCATGGAGAGGGGACGCTGGTATGCATGGGTGACTGCTGCTCTTGCATAAATAACCTTGTCCAGAGGATAACTTTCTAGGTGCAATCCCATGGTCATTCATGACCGAAGGGGGTCACAAGAAAATCACGCCCTTAGCACAAAACTACGACAGAGTTTTGTGTCCAGCCCATCTCATTCAAATGTCATAAGGATGTTAAAATATACATTGATATCAAACTGCAGTTTTGTAAGTTATCGATCCCATGCAGCAAGGAATGCTAAGTAAATATTCTTAACCATTCATTCTTGTGTGTAATTATAGTAAAATACTAATTGGTTTTAGGTTTCTGTATAATCCACGTTTGTCTATAAATGCAGTTTGTTAAGATGATTTGCTTCAAATAAGATGTGTTTATCAGTTACGCATATCTTTGGAAATGACTGCTACAAGATTTGAGCATAACATTACATACGACTATGTTTCTGGGAATATGAACATATATAACAATCTGTGTGTGTGTGAGTGTGTGTGTGTGTGTGAGTGTAAGTATATGCTTTGATATATTATATAGGTGCTGGCATATATAAATATAAACATACACACACACACACACACATAGATATACACATCTGTATATATGCATATGTGTATATATATATGTTTGTGAGTATATGAGTATATATGACTCTGTGTGTGTGTGTGTGTGTGTGTGTGTGTGTGTGTGTGTGTGTGTGTGTGTGTGTGTGCAACTATGGGCTTTTATATATATTAGATAGGTACAGGCATATATATATATAAACATACACACACACACATATATAAGCATATACATAAGCTGTATGTATATATATATATATATATATATGTATGTGTGTGTGTGTGTACATACGCATATATATATATTATATATGCATATATTCATACATACAGGCATACATACATATATACATACACACAACCTACGCATCGAATGAGTATTGCATTAGTTTATATTAGATTTATAAGTACACATAAATCCACGAATATATATATATTATTATTATTATTATTATTATTATTATTATTATTATTATTATTATTATTATTATTATTACTATTATTATTATTAATATTATTATTATTATATTATCGAACGCCACGCATCCATTTCTAAGTTTTATATATATTTATACATGTACAAAAACGCATGTACACATGTACACACACACAACCACACACAAATATACGTTAATAATTGCATCCATACACACACGTGTGTGTGTGTGTGTGTGTGTGTGTGTGTGTGTGAAAGTAAATTTTTATATAAAAATTCAATTATGAACTCACATAAACAATGATATTTTATTATATATTGATATATATTTGCATATTTTCGCATTCGAGCGCAAGTATTAATATGTACATGGATGCGCATGCTTCTGTGTTTGAGGACATATGCTCTGTTTCGAGATTCTGAATAAATATTTAATTACAGTAAGAATTCATAAGGTTTCTTCCATTGTCTAATTAGAATAAGTTGCAATTCATTATATCTCTCTATAACTAATTTAAATTTCTCTTAAATACATCAAAAATGATACATAGATAAAGCAAATCTTTGGTTGGAATGGATTCTCTGTAATCATGCGAAGATATCACAATTGGATTTGGAAACGACAAACAATAACTCTATATTTATGTATGAATTAACAGAAAGAAGGAAACCATAAACTATCTATTTATATAAGCTTTATGCACCATAAACAATGAGTCGCAAGAAGAAAAAGGAAGCAAATATCGAGAAAAGGAGATTTGATATGTATTTTTGCGTTTCAATATTTTCTAAGCATTGCTTCTGTGCACTATGTTCTCACACACGCAAGATAAAGGGTCAGGCACAGCAGGATAAGGGATTTAGTTGAGTGTGTTCCACCGTTAAATGAGTAATTATAACTTGTTCTTTTTTTTGTTGTTGTTTGTTTCATGAGTAAATAAAGTGTTCTCTGTAAGTAAAGGGTTACACCAAAATCAATCACGGCTGCTAGCATTGCACAGCGTCGACTTTATAAACTACGGGCTGGACAGATGAGATTTACGGCGTACATACAAATACCCGCACACAGACAGACATATATGTACATATATATATATATATATATATATATATATATATATATATATATATATATATATATATATATATATATATATATATATATATATATACGTACACACACAAGTATATATATGGAAACGCAGACATGGTCGCACACACGCTCACATGTATGTTTGTATGTATGTAGCGCGGGTTTATACGGGAGAATAGCGTTTAATATAGGTGAGGACAACACGAATGAAGTCATTTATACTTGTTCTACACTAATGTACTAATTTCGCACTCTCACTTTCTCTCTTTCTAAGTCACCAATTTCCTCTTTTTAGCACGAATTCTGTAAATCAACGATTGGCTCGTTGGTGATTAGTAACTAGAAACTTTTACCAGCCAAACTGTGTTGCAAAATAAATATAAAATATAAATAAAATAGATAAAAACCATTCTCTGTTTTGTTTTCTCAGACAAATTCTGTTTCGGAGTATATTTTGTGCAGGTGTCGTGGTACGTGAATCAAGCGATCGGCAATCTGAGACTGAACTGCGGTGATTCAATATTGCATTAAAACCATTTTCAGTTCACTTACACCGCAATTGCTCATGGGAAATGTAAAGACGTTAGGAAACACGATGTGTCTCTCTCTTCGTATTTATAAGACTTTGCACCTAGAGAAAACCATCCAAGAGAAAAGATAAACATACTGCAAGCCGATTCTACCTTCTATTCCCAGTTCGAACCACTTCAGATCACATGAATTACAGGACTAATAACATCTAATGTCTGCATACATACATACATACATACATACATACATATGTGTATATATATATATATATATATATATATATATATATATATATATATATATATATATATATATATATATATATATATATACGTACCTATATATACATGTGTGCGTATATATATATACATATATAAAACATGTATATGTATATATATATGCAAACACACATAGGGAAGAGTAATATATACGTATATACATATATGTATACACATACACACATAATTATATATATGCCTATGTATATATAGATACATACAGATATGAGTGTGTGTCTATGTATGTATATGAGTTTGTGTACATACAGCGAGAGAGGGGGGCGTAGAGACAGTGAAAGTTAAACATCTATAAACATCGCATTCCTTTTAGTTGTCCGCCTCTATAAATTCGAGCACCATCATCTAAGCGATTAGACTTTGTACCGTCGCATCTACTGATATTATTTATCTATTATCTATATATTTATTGTTTGTACATTAGTCTATTACAAGTGGCTATCACTTTATCTGTTTACCTATTTATTTATTTATTCTATATCGCCGATTAGTTTCAAATTCTCAACGGACCAATCGCTATTTTACAGAATAATTGACGTCGAGAGTGACTCGGGAGCGTCTGTCAATCAGTGCAACTTGTGTGAACCATGTATGTAAGGGAAACCCGATGTACACATACAGACATGCGTTCATCCACACAAATACATACATACTGCACAGTCTTCTGCGAGTGGTTTCATTGGATACGTGTGCATGCTTGCATGTGTGTGTGAGTGTGTGGGTTTGTGCATGTGTGTGTGTGAGAGAATATCATTTGTATAATACACACACACACACACATATATATATGTGTGTGTGTGTGTGTGTGCGCGCGTATGGATGGATGGATGGATGTGTGTATGTCTAGTGAAACGTCTATGTATATTTGTATATTTCGATAGCCTTTGCCTGCTTATTTATTTTATATCTGAACAATTTATTTTATAACGTAAAGCATCGGACAAAATCCTTAACGACATTTCTTGGCTCTTGGCGGCGCTGGAGAGAGTAGAGTTTCAATGCTTCATGGAGTTTTATTTTTCTTCTTAAGATAGTGGATGTCAAGACTTTCTAACTACGTGGTTCAGTTGCTATATTGGTTCTACGGTCCATGCACAAACTTAAGTGTGAGCTTTTGTACCTCTAAAGAATCTCAGTTGGAGAATCCATGGAATGTCTTACATGGACTGCGCAGTGTAACTGAAACTGGATCCACAACGTTGCATAGCAACCTTCTTAGCTATGCCTGCGTCTATATATAATCTATGTAAAGGCGGCGAGCTGGCAGAAACGTTAGCACGGTGGGCGAAATGCTTAGCGGTATTTCGTTTGTCTTTATGTTCTGAGTTCAAATTCCACCGAGGTCGACTCTGCGTTTTATCCTTTAGGGGTCGATAAATTAAGTACCAGTTGCATACTGGAGTCGATCTAACCGACTGGCTCCTTCCCTCAAAAATTCTGGTCTTGTGCCTGGAGTAGAAAAGAATATATTTCGTGCTTTAAGAATGGTATTTAGTGCAGTAAAGTGATAATTTTCCTTTTAAGAGATTTAAAGTTCAACATGTTCGATTTATATTACATGTCAAGATCAATGAATTCGGTATTTTTTTTTAATTCTTAGTTTTCGTTGTTGCTGTTGTTATTGTTATTGCTATTGCTGTCGTTGTCAACCGATGACGGTTTAAGTAAGGGTAAAATATGATAAAACATTCAGGTCAGATCTTCTATAATCCAACACAATGTGAGCAATCGATTTGACCTGAGTCATAGAAAATAGCAGAGCGCCATACAAACGTTGAAATTAAATGCAATAAACATTAACCAAATAAAACACACACCAACAGAAAAAAGACCCAAAAAGACAAAAGACACAAATATATGTTCTATGTATCATTATCAACATTTTCATCGTCTCATAATTTATAGTTTCAGATGTGTAATTTCCTCTCTTTTAGCTTTTAATTTCAAATAAATAGAATGTGGTGAACACATTTGACTTTTAGTTCCACTACTACTACTACTACTACTACTACTACTACTACTACTACTATTGCGTCGGCTACTACTGCGTCGGCTACTACTTCTACTACTAACCATGCTGAAAACAGGTCTCTTCCTCACTTCTATGAATATCTAAATGACTGCGAATTGTGCGAATGACGTGCAATGAAATATTTAATTAAAGTCTTACATTTTTTCTTCCTGTCCATTTTAACTCTCTCTATCTCTCTCTCTCTCTCTCTCTCTATCTATCTATCTATCTATCTATCTATCTATCTATCCATCTCTCTCTCTCTCCTTCTCTTTCTCTCTCTCGCTCTTTTTCGCTCTCTCTCTCTCTCTCTCTCTCTCTCTCTCTCTCTCTCTCTCTCTCTCTCATTCTCTCTATATTTATCTATCTATCTGTCTGGCTCTCTATTTCTCATTCCTTCTTCATTCCTAAAACAATAACTCAACCGACTGAAAGCATTCTCAAATCATATGTCATAATCAAATAATGCAGTCGCAACCACCACATAATAGGGAAAGAAAGGGAAAGGAAACAGCAACAAAACGGAAATAAATAAGGGGTATCAATGGCATAAAATAATAAAACTATGTAATATAAAATAATATAATAAATCGAAGACATATAATTAAAAAAATGTCAGTTAATTTTCTTGTGAGACTATTTTGTTGCCATTGAAAACAGTCATTAATGAGATACGGCAGTTTGTCATGAATTTAATTAGAAGCAAATAGTTACAACTAGGCATTCAAGTTTAAACAATTATTACTTTAGTACTTCTGTGGTGCTATCTTTTGAATCATTACTCAAATTTCTTTCGCATTAAATTTGAGAGGAATTTTACAATAGTGAATTTTTTTGTTGTTTTTTGTTTTCAGGGTTTTTTAAGAGAAGTTGAATCCAGATGTAAAATGCTATAATTACAGCAAGTAAGGTATTCAAATTAAAAATAAATATAAACGTTGTATAGTTGTATTCCCCCCGAGCAAAAAGTAGTTATCAATATTTCGAACGTTTGATATTTTTCAAGACAGATTTAATTTTCGCTTCAGAAGTAAGAATCGTAATTTATAGGTATGCAAATTTATAGGTATGCAAGTTATATTAAATTTACGAGTCGAAACTTAGAATTAAGGTAGAATTTTTATATGGAGTTTAAGTGATTTCGTCTATCGACGCTTTCGATGTCACTGGAACTTACGCACTTGTTTCTGTTAAGAGGATTTTGGGAAAATATTGTTTTGGGAAAATATTATTTCACTATCTGTTGGTCTTTATAAATAGGCTCACGTTTTGTAGTTACATAGTAGTACATAAGATGGAAAACGCAATACGAAAATATGACCAAGAATTTTGGCCAACCTAAAATGTAATACTAAATTCTACTAGAGTAAAAAAAAATTTTTCTCCCCCTTTGTTGCAGAAAATTTTAAGGGTCACTATTGTAACATTTCACATCTTAAGAAAATCCACGATGTTATGGAACGTACCACGTAAAAGATTGAAACTTTCCCTAGTCCACACAACCATTTAAGTAATGCGAATTCTAAATTTATTCTCCGCTACAAACCATCGCCTTCCACGCCACGCGGAAACAGAACCTTCGGCACCCAGTGAAATGCAATCAATCTCTAATGTTAACCGGAAATATGCATCGCTCGAATCATGATTCAATAACGCAAAACTGAACGGACCGTGCATTGAACATCTTTAAGTGCTGAGACAGAATAAATAAATAGATATGTTACTGCTGCATTAAATTAGTGATGTGCCGAACAAAAACGAATGAAGAAATTAGTGCTACATCGTGTCAGTTCGACAAAGATCGCATAGAATTCAGAAATTAAACGCGGAATGAACACTCAACTGTCGGAACTCATTTTCTTTTAACTTTTTTTTTCTAGTCATGTATATCTACATGATTTATTTAGAATTGCATAGATAACGAATATTTACAATTTTGACAATGTTCAATAATAACACTAATGAATGTAAGAAATTCTTTTGAAATATATTTGTTCTTTATTAAGAGAAAATTCAAAAAGGAAACTTATTTCTCGTTAAGTTATTAAATCATAGGGAGGGGAAAAAATACAGAAAGAATTGAATTGTAAAACTCAATTTGTCTGTAGGCTATTGCAGTGACGTCCTTATTAAGTGTGATCAATTTGTTTTCCTCTTTATTTTGACATTTCTTCTAGCTGTCAGTAAAAGTATTTTCCTGTAATTATCAATTATATAAAACAAGAAAGGAATGAAGTTATATATTTTTACTTTACACAGATGCTTTTTTAAAATATATTTGATGTTACTGTATCATCATCATCATCATCATCATCTTCATCAGTAGTAGTAGTAGTAGTAGTAGTAGTAGTAGTAGTAGTAGTAGTAGTAGTAGTTGCATTTAGTTATTTACTGGCTTCATTCTATTTCTTTTTCTGTCTCTCTTCTATCATGTCTTGTCGAGAAATAATTATTTCGACCGATTATAATGATGAAATCTTAAAGAAAATTCAAAACACTCAAGTATAATTGAAACGAAAAACGAAAAGACAAAAAAATAAAACTATAAACGAAAATATAATCCCAATATCCTTATAGGTGTACAATTAAGTAAAATAATAAAATATTGTGATATGTAATTAGTGGAAGCTTAATTTCTAAATAGAAGACACCACCGTGTCTATTTATTGGGGACATTAAAAAAATGCATTAAAAGATTAACCGGTTAAGAAATATCATTCTAATTATTCACTTTTAATTACATGGAGAAAACTTCTACTTATCCAACGTAGTCATGTAAATTTACTAATCATGTATATATAAACATCTACAAATCAGCATTAGACATGCGTCTATGTGTGTCTTAAGGTCAGCGGTCATGTCAGCATATATATATATATATATATATATATATATATATATATATATATATATATATATATATATATATATATATATATATATATATATATACATATAAATCAGATAAGTAACAAGGATGTTAAAGTATTAGTGCATTACGGACGTTTCGGGCGGTTCCATTTAATCGAACAATGCAAGCATTACATCAATTTGAAATACACCGTCATCTTTAGATGCACAATATATGTTTTCAACATACAGGATATTTCACTATACTTTTTAGCAAATATTTCGTCAGAAATAGAGAATGAAAGAATAACATGCTGCTATTATTGTAGCAGAATGAACTTAGAGAGAGAAAATAGCCTAACAATAATTTAGAGTGGCAGAAGAGAATAAGGGGGAGGGGGCATGAGATGGTAATATAGCTACTATTTTTATCTATCTCCTTATCACTATCAAAAGAACTAATGCGACTAGTATGCTACGTCGACTCTGAATTAAACCACGGGAATTTGACCGTTAAGTTCTAGCTACTGATAATAAATTAATTACTGTCAGATACTCTCCCAAACCCTAATTTACTCTGGCTATAAGTTTCCTACGGCCACATACAGAAACATACCTCAGAAGAAGTCAGTAAGATAGTGGTAAATGGCCAGAAATAAGGACGGTAGGGATGACATAAAGCATTTCATTATTATCAGTTAAAGGGGCCTAAAATACAAAACAAAAAAAAACGTCACAATGAGATCTAAAGGTGAAGTTTTTAAATATATATATTTGAAATGTTATCAAATATTTTACCGCAATGTTACTAACCTTTATTGAGAAGCTGTTTTTCTAACGTCGATATATATTATACATATATATGTATAGACACACATACAAATATATACATATATATGTATGTACATACACACTCACACACATCCACTCACACAAACACACACACGTACATATGTATGTGTAAGACAGGAGCAGACAAATAAAGAGAGTGACGGAGTGTCTGAATAACAGGATAATTGTTGAGGTGAAATGCCATTTTATGAAAATGGAAAACTTATTTTCTCTATAATCCAATTCACTTCAGTTTCCATTCGTGTATCTTAGAGACTGAAGAAGAAGAAGAAGAAGAAGAAGAAGAAGAAGAAGAAGAAGAAGAAGAAGAAGAAGAAGAAGAAGAAGAAGAAGAAGAAGAAGAAGAAGAAAGACGTACAAATGCAAATGAATAAATAAAAATATAATTATATTAATAATAGTAATACAAGTAGGTATAGCACATCTGTCTATTAAATCAATATATTGCTATAATAGAGTTTCATTGAGGTATAGGAAAGATAGCTGTGGTTTAAAACTGTGTTCTTTGTATAATGAAGCAAGGTGATGGGGGGGGGGACATCGAGAGAATGATGCGAAAACCTGATTAACATATAACCTCTTCAGGGAATTATTAGAAAAATGTCATTTACGAAGAATTTATAGTTTTAATCTAATCCTAAGCCATTTATTTGATGTATCTTAAATGACTGTAATTTATCCCAGTAAAAGAATATTGTCATCGTTACTTTTCACATTGCAATTAAATTTTGAATGAAATTAAATTAAATAACGACATTAAAAAACAAAAGAAAATCCAAAATGATGAATAGAAGTGATAAAAATTTTAAATCTTGAAAAGGAAACGTAATTGTTCGAAAATCTTGTTTATTTAATTAGGGATTTTGTAGAAAATATAGCGATGTAGGACGATAAGCAGAAACAAAAGAGGGAAACCTCTTCAAAAGTTTTTCAGCGGTCAAAAGTTTCGATATGAAGAAATATATTTTAGATCATATATGATGTCGTGAATAGCTAAGCGGTGGCGAAACACCCTCTGAAACATCAATGTTGTTGATTCGGCTCTATGCATGATACTTTCGGTAATATATACTTATTGTATCTTTCCCTTGACCAATACTTTAGGAGGGAAGTTTCGAAGACCGAAGAGGCGGTGGAACTGTCGCTAGCGTGAGCATGTAGGTGCGTTTTAGGTACGTATTTAAGCATGTATGTATTTTTTTTTAAGCATTCGCTCGTTACAAGGTCCTTAGACCACTGAAAACATTAAGAGCTACTAGTATAAAATGGACGCTTGGCAGAAGTCAATAGGTGACGGTGTACATTAAACTTAAAAGACTGGAGGTCATATTGAAAAAGAAAGCAAGGCTGTGGAAGGGAATTCCAACGTTCAGAGGTGCGAGGGAAGAGACTGGTCCTGTAAAGTGCTTTACGACACACCTATCCGTGCATGTTTATATGTGTGTTTATATGTGTATGTGAATGTCTTCTTATGCATAACTGTATATCTATGTGTGCATGTATGTGCTTGTGAATGTGTGCGCATGTGCTTCTGTATTTTTCTATATTCTGGTATGCTCAGACTTTCTCTAAGATCGAAGTACAGCACACAGCAAAATAACCGACAAAAGTTACTTCCGATGCGGGGTTTTGTTTTATAACTAAAACAGTTAATTGTTATTTACAGATACAATACTATTTTAATGTGTTAAAATATATATCAAGCAAGTTTATTGAGTTATATAGCTGGGTTTGTAAAAATACAAAATACTAAATTATTGTACAAAATTTGCATATTTGAGATTTGAATATATAATAAGATTATTCTCAGTTAGTTATATATTGATGTTCTAAAATATGAGATAGTGTTCTATAAAGATACAGCATACAGATCACAATGAGCTGCTTATAGAATTTCTAATATTTCTTCTACGCATATTAATTAATTGAACTTGCTAATTGTTCGGCCACCTGTACATTCGTAGCATTGACGTTTGTAGCAAACAGTATTTTCAGAAGTCCGTTCCTCAAATACGCAATAAATTACAAATGTAAAAAAAAAAACGTATAATAATTGTGATATTTGATGTATTATTTCAGTCGATTTATGTATTAAGTTTTAATTTATGTACCAAACTTTTAAAATACAAACGTATCAGAAGAAGAAATAAACAAAATTTAGGCTACTTGATTTTCGTCATAATTTTCGAGTTCATTTCTGAGAAAAATAAATCGCAGCAACTTCTGAACATAAACAACTGTTTCTATAGAATGATGTACATTGCCAAGATTTTCGATTTGTATTTTTGTAAATGCAGCCAGCTCCTTCATGTACCATATTATTGGAAGTTATTGTGTTCTCCACCTACTAGAGCAAATATCTTGTTTTATCGAAAGTATTCCAGTCACATCCTTACCATCATTGTTTCGATCTTGTTTTCATATAAAATTTCCATTTCCCAGTCAGTTGTTAGTTTATAATTTTAGGAAATTTAGTTCTTTCAGTTTTTAACTATCCGATCGTCATCGTGAAAATTATCTTGTTCAGTCGTCTTACTAAATGGTAGAATTAGATATTGTCATTATCAGATAGTTTGACTATTGATAACATGCTTAATGTTGTTAATTTAATTAATTAACATTACACTTCTGGCGAAGAAATGAGAACGAAAATGACCCGACATTTACCTATTGATTAATACTGCAGAAGTAAAGCTGACGAGTCAATTCCAAAATTTATATTACCGAAAGTTAATTAAAATTCCCATGTACGCATGCAACGAAAATGAACCTCATTTTTGGCAAGAACGGTGACAACTCCGGGAATAATAGAGTCTTATTACACCTTCTTAGATAACTAAAGTCTTTACTAGCTTTTGCCAAATCTTAAGATGACTGAAAGATATAAAGATTTTCGGTAAATAAACGTCCGTAGGATGTTTTAAAAATAAATGTGATTTAAAAGACTTTGCAGTATGATAAGGTAGTTTTTGACAATGTTTTAAATATATAAAGCTAGCATACATTTCCCAATATCATTTATCAGTTTGAAGTCGCGATTGGTTCTGGTGTTATTAGCGTCAAACAGTCTCTTTAAGTATTAACTTTTCGAACGATATCTCTAGAAATTGGAATTTTGGAAAGACCATTAAAGAATTTGATTAAATTTATTGTGGTGATTTCGGCGTCTGAAATTATATTGCTATACCACTTTGTCGTTTCGTTTGATCATAGTGATTTAGTTATTGTCAATTCCTTTGGCAAACATTTTGGCACGTAGGCGTCAAACAGGTTGTGGAATTTCATTCTGCTTATGTTTCGAGTTGGTTGATTTCCCGTCTATAGCACATTTTTGAATTATCTATAGGTCTCATTTTCTATCTTATTTTCTCGATATATTTATATAAAATTAAGCTCCTTTATCATGAGGTGTTATTTATATGAATATTTCATTTGAGCTGTGATAAATTTCAAGTCCATATCTCAATGCTTTGATTGAAGAATTTTCAAACAAGATGTTATCCAGTTTATTTTACTCGATGACAGCTTAAAATGGATCCTTCAAACATTCTGCCCCTTAGAAGACGATAGAAACACATCAAAAGAATATAGATATCTCACTTCGTAGCTTGTGTACAGTTGCTCTCCTCTAATGGGTTCATTTCTATAAATAACCATTACAACATAACACTTGATTAAGCCATTTTAAAGTGGTCTGAGATTATGTAGATGTGCACATCTTTCACTGTGTCGTAAAGATATATATAGATGTATATATATATATATATATATATATATATATATATATATATATATAGAGAGAGAGAGAGAGAGAGAGAGAGAGAGAGAGAGAGAGATGTTTACATGTGTAGATGCAAAATCCTATTGTACCGTGACACCTGAAAGACTTGAAATCTTGTGGATACCTAGATAAATTCTACAGGGAACAAGAACGTACTTGAGTAAAGTCACTAATAGTGAGGAGGAGGAGGAGGAGGAGGAGGAGGAGGAGGAGGAGGAGGAGGAGGAGGAGGAGGAGTTTCTGCGACACATTTGACTGGATGGTCACAACTGGAATGTCATTGATCACGCGTCTGCTCGATGAGAACTCCTGCTGCCATGTTAATGGGAAAACAAGTAAAACATCAGTATCTGCAGCAGCAGGGGTAGCAGCAATAAGAATTTACAGTAGCTACAGCCAGCATCTGAGATTTAGAATTACGAGTTTACTTCATAGGTGAATGTGTGTTTGTCTT
This sequence comes from Octopus bimaculoides, assembly GCF_046866305.1. Classification (NCBI taxonomy): domain Eukaryota; kingdom Metazoa; phylum Mollusca; class Cephalopoda; order Octopoda; family Octopodidae; genus Octopus; species Octopus bimaculoides. The sequence goes on from NC_142947.1 coordinate 4,240,871, forward strand.
TGTATGTATGTGCATATATACATAAATATATATATATATATATATATATATATATATATATATATATATATATATATATATATATATATACATATATATATATATATATATATATATATATATATACATATATATATAAGTATGTGTGTGTGTATCTGTATGTGTATGGTTTATACACGTGTGTCTGAATGTGTATATGTGCGTGTATGTGCGTGTGTTTTCGTGTGTGTGAGTGTGTGTTTCTGTTTCTATATACCTTGAAGTTAGTTTGCGTGTCTGCTGGTATGTCTGTGTATGTATTTGTCTATGCTTGTGCTTGTCTGTGAGATTGTATGTATCTGTGTGTGGAGGGGGTCTGTATTTGTGTATGTGTGTTTGTATGACAAACCTAGAATACATTTAGAATGTCTAGTTTATTACAGCTTACCTCTAGCACCATAATATTTGTTTGTGCTGTATTTTATTTACTTATTTACAGTCCGAAACATTTCCAACTCTCAGGCCACGGACTTAACAAAAGAACCCATTCTCGGTTTATTTGCAGTTACATAATATAAGCCACAGGCTTTTACAGTAAACATTCATTTTCAAAAAGCGACTCTTTCTAGCATAATCACTTACGAGCTTTTTCCGAAATATAATCCATTGAATGGATTATATAGATTCATCAGAACAAATCACTTGGAGACATATATAATAGAACACAAAATCGATTTCTCACAGTGTCATAGCTCTACTGTAAAGGAATAAACAGAGCGAGATAAATTCGACACAAGTACACAAGCTTGTTAATGATTTTATTGCTACCGTAGTAATGAATGGTGAAAGCAAACATCGCCATCAGATGGTTTGAACTCAAAGGACGAAACTAATAATTATAATGTGTTACACATTCACTACTACAGAAGGAATTTATGATTTTGCCATTTGATCCAAGATTAGGAATGACAGGACTAACATATTTTCAAAGATATTCCAGCCATGACCGTCAAGAATTTTGTTGAAACAAACCCCCATATCTTAACACTGTAACGACCAGCATCTCTCGTCCGACAATTTAATGAAGGGAATAAGGTGTAATTGTAAATGAAACTGTTATTTAGCCCTAGGAAACACTGTTTCCTGTTGGACTTGCTACATTTCCTGTGTCCTTACTTTATCATAAATATTCCTTATGTTTTCAGGAAATATGTCAAGTCCAACAGGAAACGGTGTTTCCTAAGACTAAATAACAGTAGCATTCTTCCCTTTCATAGGACTGTCACATTAAGTTGACAGCATACTATCACTTTATCGTGCTGCTACTGCATAAATCTCCCTAGGAGATTTAGAAATATATTATTTCTATTTACAACTCATCAATTCGGCAGTTAATCATCTGCAAATTATCCCCTTCTGAAACTCCACATTTTATCCAGTAGCGTTTAAATTGAAGGAAGCATTTCTGAAACTCCTTCTTTTTTTGAGATGCTAAGCAGTTCGTCACATTATCTTGGATTTCTTCAACTACTTGGCATTTTATTCGTTTTGAGTAAATTTGATTTTTGTCTGTAACACTCTTCAAGCGATGCCTCTTACTACGAAAGCACTAACAAACACACACACATACCCACACGCACATAGTGTGTCTCTGTTAGAGTCACTGATGGGACACCTGTGTCCCATCTCCGTCCTTGCAGTCTTTCAACATTAATAATAAGAAATCAGTTGTATTGGGTAAATGCCATTATATCTAGTCAGAAAATGTAATAACGTATGCGAACCAGGAATCAATCGTTTGCCGAGCATCCACGATATCGGGGAATCTTTTGTCTGTCAAAATGATAAAATATACTAAACTGGCGAAACACTAGTAGAAGCAGAACCGAAAAGATCATAAATATTGAAAAATATATGAATGTGCAAAAGTTCTTTGAGAATAAAAATTCTGCTTTAGGTTTTAGTGATGTCGGTTGATCGTATCTTGTTTTTCAAGAAATTTAAAAAATCCAGAAGCTAAAGGAAAATTATTCCTGTCTTTATAAGCTGAAAGAAATCTGTGGTGAGTTAGTCGGTTCTTGTTATTCATCCATGCGTACTCTGATAAGCGATTATTCTCCTTTGCTTTAAATTTTTCATCAAGGAATTTTGTGTAAAATAAGAATAAAAATCATTTGGTTTTCGTCTTATTCCTTTATCTTTCCAATATGCATCATGTCTATCGTGCCAATTTTCTTCTTTTTTTTTTTGTATAACACTGAAGAGTAATACGTCAGAGACGGTATGATAACATTTATAAAATGAAACACAATATTTTCTCCCTATCAAATTAGGAAATCGAATGGTAATACTTATCTACTATATGGATATACAAAAGCTGGATTTTCGTTTAAATAAAACATCACTGAACAACTTATGAGTATATATACACATATACTTATATAAATTATTACGTATTAGATATATACATATATATATATATATATATATATATATATATATATATATATATATATATATATATATACATGTACTTATATAGATATATGTGATTGTACACATTTACACATACTTGTGTATGTATATCTATGTGTGTAGAGAGAGACAAAGGAAGACTTTTAGATGAACAGATTAGGGAGAAACATCAAAACTTCATACATATATATTTAACAGTTACAAGAAAAAGTTTAAAAGTGAATTCCAAGTTCATTTTGCTTCTATCCATAAGACTGTATTAGTTAATAAGAATGTACAAACATGCAATGAACAATCTTTCAGTTTAACGTTCAAATTGCTTTTATATTTAAACGTAAACACAAATATTAATATGTATGGATACAAGCTTACGTATATAACTGTATATTTTTATGCACAGAGGGAGAGAAAGAGAGTGAAAGAAGCTTGCTTTCCAACCACAAGCTTCTGGGTTCAGTCAGACTGCGTGACGCCTCCGGGTCTTCAATAGTATTTCTGTAGAAGTGTTATAGGTTTTGCTTCAGTTCAAAAGTCCACTTGAAATTTTTTCCGATAGTTCTGCGATTTGCGATAGATGACTCCGGGTTCTTTCCTTGCTATCGTGTATGTAGCGTAATTTTGCCACGCATTCTTTATTCCACTATTTCATTACCGCTACGAGGTTGTTCCTTTGCATTTACTCATACCAAATAACCATTTCCGTTTTTTTCCAAGCGTGCGTTAATGGCAAATTTTACAGGGGAGTGTATTCATTATTCAGAAGAACCAATACTCCTCTATGTCAACGTGTCTCTGTTTACACACACACCCATATATATATATATATATATATATATATATATATATATGTATGTATGTATGTATGCGTGTATATATGCGTGTGTTTGTGTGTGTCATCTGGTGTCTTTCTCTCGCTTTAGCATTATATATATATATATATATATATATATATATATATATATATATATATATATATATATATACATATATATATATATATATCTTTTCTCCTCACCATCGTAACCACATTGAAGCACAATGAAAGCCACTACGTCATAAACGTCAACATTCTATAGAATTACGTCACACGTTATCTGAGTTTATATTTACAAAATGATTGTCACATAGCGAACATCTCGTTGCAATCAGTCGTACTTTTATGCTTTTATTCAGTTCAACTCTAGTCATATCTTTCAATTTTTGAACAGCTTCATATAGCGCATATGTACTACAATGGTTGATATCTTTAACAAAATGAATGGTGGTGCGTTTGCGTCACGGTATCTGGGACCCATTTACCAACAATTGCGATATCCAAATTTTACTTATTTATTACTTTTAATCCTCTTTGTGTTGATATGTTATTATATTTTTCGCAAATATTATTATTAAATTGGTGTAAGTTCAGTATCTGCATAGGGTAGGCCACTGCTGATATGAATAAAGCCTCTGTTACAATACCTTGTCTCTTTTTGTAACAGACATTTAGGATTTGATGATGTCCCACCTCGATGGACTTACAATTTCGTTCGGACTCGATATGTTATGTACCAGCCAAGCTAGGCATCAACTGATATCGGACAAATCAACTATAACCTTCATCAGGAATTTTAAAATTTTCGTTCTATAAGTATTCAATAGCCTTTAATATATTATACAATTTTGGTTTATTCTGTAAATTGAGATGGAACCAGCGAAATCGCTGTATGCTTACCAGAGATATCCAATACTCGAAGTCAGTGTTGTATATTTGCAGCCGGTAAAAAACATACAAACGCTAAATAGTGACAAACGTGATGACGAAAAAACATTTTTTTGTAAAAATCAACTGTTACGTTCACCTTTTCGAGAATATGGCGAAGATTCCCAGATGCACCTCACTTCTATTCTGACCTCATGAGGAAATTGTATGCTTCATTCTTCCCTATATTTGCGACAGTTGTGACGAAAGTTTCATTAATTAAAATTGACTTTATCTCTAGTCTCAGCATCAAAAGAATCAACTACATACGCTAGCTTTCTCATTACATCCGCTCGATTGAAATAGCGCCTCATGTGAATCTTACTGAGTTGTATCGTTAAATATCTGGACAAACTGCATTTATTCATCAATGAAGGCGCAAACCGTCAAAGAAAGTTCAAGACCGAAAGGAAACCAAATTAGTGAGAATGAAATCACCTTCCACAGTTTATGAAAATGCGTCATAGCACTTGGCCAGGTTACTCTATCTAGACATTCGGAATTAGTAAGCAAAGCACGGAACGAAATAAGTAATTAGTGGCAATTGGACACAAAGAGAGAAAACAGTAGCAACAATGCAAAAACAAAGAGAGGTGCATTGAGGCAGGGATATAAAGATTGTACCGTTTAAATGTCCTTATAATGTGAAATATTTTGTACTGAGAAAATACGTCGTTTTATAAAATGGATTACAATAACGTATATGGTGTTTGAAGATGTCTTATTGAACTGTTTATTGGTACATAAACACCGCACACATACACACAAATACATATATTCTTTTATTCTCCTACTTGTTTCAGGCATTTGACTTGGACCATGCTGGAGCATCAACTTTTGGGCGAAGAAATCGTTCCCTGGACTTCTTTGTAAGCCTTGTACTTGTTCTATTAGTCTGTTATGCCGAACCGTTAAGTTAGGGGACGTAAAGACACAAACATCGGTTGTCAAGTGATATGTGGGGAGGGACACACACCGCACGCGCACACGTACGCACACACACACACACACACACACACACATATATATATATATATATATATATATATATATATATATATATATATATACACATACGTACATATACAACGGGCTCCTTTCAGATTCCGTCTAACAAGTCCCCTCTTTAGTTATCTCGTGGCTATAGTAGACGACACCTTCCTAAGATGCCACGCAGTGGGACTGAACCCGGAACCATGCGGTTGGCAAACACGCTTCTTACCATACCGCCACGCCTGCACCTGTATTTATAAATACACACACACACACACACACACACACACACACATATATATATATATATCAATTTGTCCAGATATTGTTTCCAAGTAATGGAACCTTCTTCTTCCTTGTCTTGCTTCGGGATAACGTTAAAGTGTAGGCTATGCTGAGGAACAGTGATTGTCTTAGAGCGCATTTGTGTTGTGTTCCTGAAATTCGCACGGAGACTGTGTCCCAATGCGTGGTAACCTTGTGTGTGAATTTGGTAGACGGAAAATGGAAGGTGCCCCTCGTATATATATATATATATATATATATATATATATATATATATATATATATATACTGTAATATATATCTACATTTTTATTCATTGCTTATATTGTACATGAGACTTTGTTCAAGAACTCTGTACAATCAATCTATGGAAACTCTCGTTTATAATACGACAGTTCAACAAAACGTTGTCTTTCATTTTGTCTCGTCGTAATCGTTCGAGTGGAAATTTCGATATTGTCAATAAATATGTTGTTATTTGTATCAGTTGTATTTTAATTTGATATTGTTTCGGGAAATCAATTTGTTTTGTTATGTATATCAAAGCTATATTGTACTGGATATAAAGTGTAATAGGTTATGTTATAACTGTATTACCTCGAAACATCGTTAGATATAAAATAAAGAGTGTTTATATTCAATTAGAAGCATCTTCTTAATCGATCTGATATGATTTCTAAATAAATGAAAATATTTTGTCGTCTAAAATAATTTAGTAAAGAACTCAGTTGGTATGATAAGTGCGGAAAATATCGAACGCCTGTTCGAATTTAAAGATGTAATGTATTCAATAATACAAAGTGTGATCGAATTAACGACCAAAATATTTGCCAGAGTTACAAATATCAATATCTTTAGACATCTATCTATCTGCATGGGTATATATATATATATATATATATATATATATATATACATACAAATGCGTATATAATGTCTTTCTCAGTTCTGCTGGTTGCAGATCTCCCAGAACGTTCGTCAATTTCGACATTTTTCGTCCATCTTTGAAACGTCTGAACTAGTCGTACACTTGTGTGCGGCTCATTCACTCCACTCCGAGCAATGCTGTAAACAACTGAACTCAGCTAGAAAGTTAAAATTTAGTACGCATGCACAACAGAGTCTAAGGCCAATCTGTGCAAAGTGGCTTTACTCTACGTGCTTTAGCTTCGTTACTTTGGCAACACTCCGGATATTTATTGATCATGTATTTACTTTATATTGAGCAAAAGGGGAAAATTTGTACACCACTTAATTACTATACGCTGGTATTATTTTTGTCTGATTTAGATTTGTGAGTCTGTTCGTACTCTCGCTCACGATCAGATTTAATAATCGGTCTTACCATTATAGAGTAAATATATGAAGATTGGATATCAACAATGAAGCTTTTTTATCGGTGCCTCGTGTTTATCTAGTGTTTATTGGGGAATTATAGTTCAAGGTTTTTTGTAGATATGCCCGTTCTAAATTTGACTGTCTTACAAATACACCGAAATCTCAATATCTTCTGTGAGTGATGCGTGATTTTGTAAAAAAAGTTATTGGAAAATATAACGTGACATTAAAAAAAAAAAGAAACGAATCATACAATAAATTATGTATTTACAACATCTAATCATTCACTCGGGTGAATACAAGGTAGAGACAAAAAAAGAAATATTCTATTAAGCTGTCATATATTTTAAACGAGATTTGTCAAGATAGATGTTTGTGTGAGTGCGTGTGTGTGTTTGTGTGTGTGCTTATATATATATATATATATATATATATATATATATATATATATATATATATATATATATATATATATATATATATATATTTGAAGAATGAAGTGTCTATTATAATTTGGTTTATAATAATTTTCTTTCTAGACATGGACACAAGAATGAACGTAGTTAAGATTTGATTTTCACCTCGGAACAAACTGGTAGAATGTTTTATGATGTTATGCAGCAGTAGAAGTATATGTCTTCTGCGAGACGTAAACTTTATTTGACCAAAACGTATTCTCTCAAATTCGATATTTCATGTCGCGGTGAAAGGTTTCCTTAGTTCAGCGATTTTGAAAGTAATGCCATCAGAAATCTATTGTTTCTGGTAAGGGCAACATTGGAATCATTGTTGAAGACGAGAACCGGAACTGAACAACCACTTCGCTTCAAGTCTTCAAGGACTGAAAAACGGTTGGAGTAAACGATAATGTTGGATCTCAGTAACAGTTGAAATGGTAGAACAGGTCGATGCCAGAATCACTGACTGAAAATCTAATGCTTCTATAGATGAAAATAAGTCGCCGGTAAACCGTTGCAATTTCATTTCCTCACTCCTTCTGTCGCATTCCGCGTGTTATAGGTCATTCCGTCAGATAATTTCATGGGTTGGCAATATACTGCTGTCAACGAATGTATTATCTTCTTGTACCATTATCTGAAAACAGCTTTATTACATTCGTTCAGTTTATGGTCCACGCCTTGAAACAGACGAATTCTACCAGCAACTGAGTGACATGAATTTCGGAAGAGCCAACTACAGACAATCTTCGACTCTATTAACTCTAGAATAAAAAAAGACAATGCGTTATGAAAGGATTTCATTGGCAAAGGAGAGGCAATAAGCTTCTCTTTCTTGAACTCTATTTTCGTTTCTAATTCACAAAAGTTCCGCTCCATATCAACATTAATTGGAAGAGCCACATAACCTGTTACCATGTCATGAGAAACGCCCCAGTCTTTGTATAGGTAGCTCGTTTAGAGAAGGAAACATCTGCAACTTTCTTTTCATCCAATGATTTACACATGTTGACTATTTCTTAATATAAGGCAAATATATACAAATGCATACATTGTTTAAAGTATCGGATTGACATTTTACAACGCCTTTCTTCATTTTAAAAAATATTTCAGGCTCAGGCAATACTCTATTTTTAACATCGGTATTATGTGTTGCATGCTGTGGCTGGCTGAAGCTGGGAAAGGGAAAAGACTCAATGAAAAATTCTACGATGGAATAAATGTATGTATCGACGGGGCTAGAAAGCTATATGAAGATTTGCAACAAGAAGCTAAATCAGTGCAAGAAATATATGTCCTTATCAAAACTATAAAACCATTTCCGCGCTGCTTTAAGACAAATCAGGCAATGGCATTACTCGAAATCGAGTTGCAGCCATCACGCGTGTCATGTATGTAAATGTGAATATTGAAAGATAAGGGGGTGGGTATGTATGCATATGTGTGTCTGTGTATGTATGTGAACGCGTGTGTTTGTGTGTTTAAAATTTCTCGGACGGGGAAATTCATCTACTCATGCTAATCTGTGATAAGCTAAATTCATAATTCTCTGATAAAAATTAATTCTTAAATATCATACCAAATTGTTATGCACTGTGTATACAGATGTTGTACACTATTTAATTTTCGTTACGCAAATTGAATTAATGCCAAATTCAAATAAAGAATTACCGCTTGTAGATTCTTATCGAACACAACGATGTAAAATCGGATAGCTTACTCAATGTGACCATATTCCACCATATTAATCATATTAATTTCATTACTGAGTGTTACAGAACTGATTACAACTTCTCAAATCTGGCAGCAATTATCTTAGAAGTTTATCAATATCCCTCCACATTTAAACATCAAACTCCTATCTTCTCTTATGTTAACGTAATTCCAGATCACACTTTATCATTGAAAATATAACTAAGTTATTTGAACTTTATATCAATGTCACAGTGGCTAAGTCAATTTCCTTTCATGCCGAAACAAGATTTAGTATTACTTGTCAAAACCAGCCAGAGATGTGTAATGTATATTTCTCGCCGAATATAATATATCTATTTATTAGGCGTAGTAACGAAACTACCAAAATTACTATTCTTAATTCACATACAAGTCTTTCAATCTTCCAAACTTTTCCTAGCCTTTCATCCTTATATCTTGTTGCTAGTGATTATTTCGAACATAAATCTATTAAGTGAATGCTAGTTATTGATTTTAATCGTTAACAGTCGACTACGTCACAGATTCTCAATGTGTATACAAGAAAACAAAGATGGGAACTTCATCAATAGGATTTAGTGAGAATTATTTATATGTTCATACCATTTACACATTGTAGCTAGATTTATGTGATCTATTTATACACATTGAAGCTTCACTATAGTGTCGGAAATGTATCGACTGCTATTTCCAGTAAACATTAGTGCCTTGTAGTAACACTACTCTGTATTTATACTTCTACCTTTACGGTGCTTTATTTTACTGAAATGTAATACATTTATATTGCAATATTTTACTTTTCATTGAAATTTTTTCACTGTTCTCGGTCTGTTAACGGCTATGAGTTCAGGCGACTGTACTGGCATTGATGTAGCAACATTTGAAATATTGTCCATATAAATCCAGCTGATGAAGACTAATCAATTTTGCGTTTGCAAACGTATTTGACGAGTCCGAAACTTAGGTAGCTTGGATGATAAAATGAAGGACAATGCTGATACATAAGAGCAAAAAAATAGAAACAGAAGAAAGTCAGTGAGCATAGACCTATTAAAACGGGACCTGCTGGTGTGCTGTATATAGATAGAACACTTCAGAAAGAAGAATTTAGTATTTGGCTGCATAGATTACTGGAAGGCTTACGACAATTTTCCACACTATTAGTTCCTGGTGTGCCTGAAGGCATGCGGAGTCAATGAGAAGATAATCAACTATTTTGAGAAAACAATCAGTGTGTGAAGTAGAACTGACAAGTGCTAATGAATCGGTAGGAAATATGATAATAGGCAGGATGATGCTTGTCATCGAAGAAAATTGTGGCGCGTTTTTGGTAAAGTTGGGAATTTGGTGTCTAAACGATTCTTCGAATTTATACCTGATTTTACTCCATTGAGTATTTAACAAATGTGGAGATGTTTTTGAAAATAAAACAAATTTCGTCCTGAAAGTTTGAAGATTTAGCTTATTCAACCAGCCTCACTGGATGGTGATAATCCTCTTAACAAGATAGCGCAATAAAATACAGAATGACTTTCTTGAAAGTAACAAAATGCAACAGCGTACGAGCTTTCAGGAAAGGACATCCTTTTGCAAACACAATAATAAATATATTAGTTATTATATACTCCAGCATTTACTGTAATATTATCCTACATTCCGGTGAACTGCATTCCTCATTGGAACAGATTTATACTATATTTTCACCCATGTTTCTACGAAAGAATGAAATTAGTGACACTGAAAAGCGTCATGTTTTTCAAATAACCATGAAGGGGTTGAGAACTGCTTTAAAATGAAAAAAAAAATAGTTTATGAAAAAGTAACTTTACAAAGTGATATTTTATTTGATACTAGAATCAAAATTTCGGAAGGGAAAAAAATACATTTAAAATTGACTTAATAATAAATTTTATGAGTTTTTCTTAACTTAAATTAGGAAATAGTTCGGATTCTACTTTCAGATATTTTGCACGTGATATTCGTTTTCCGAAAATATAAGTATCAATTACAAATTTCCAGTCGAAAAAAATAAAACGAATATTGAAAGCAAATTCCAATCACATTTTCTCTCTGTGTAGAAAAAAAATATTGATTAAAATGTTAATACGAGACGAAAAACGTTATTTGAGCTGTGTGTAGAGCATACATGGACACATATATGCACATAATACATACGCACACACACGCACATGTTACACGCAGTCATATACATTTAATTGTGTAAATATATATATATGTATGTGTATATATATATATATATATATATATATATATATATATATATATATATATATATATATATATATATATATATATATACAATCATACATGCATATATGTACATATCTATCAATCACGTATATAATATTAGTGAGTACGAAGGGAGATGGAAAAAGCAGAAAAGCATAGCAAAACAATTAAGTATCTGCAGCAGTTATGTATTTCATAACTTCATGCTCTGGTTTCAAATCACACCGGAGACGATGACTTGAAAACCCGTCCAACATTTACCAGTAGATATAATATTTAGAGTATATAGCAGTAATAAACAGTCCGACAACTGATGAGGAGTTATCTTTGTTTGGTACTTGGTCCTGTATTTATCTCTCGTGTGTTTACGCATTTTTCACTCGTTGGTTATGTCCTGTATACGATGTGTATTTTTTTTTATCTTATTTATATATTTATACCATTGTATCATTCATCTTTTACTTGTTCCAGTTATTAAGCTGCGGCCACTCTGAAATACCAGCGTAAAATATTGCCTCGAAAAGAATATCGATTCCAATACTAATTGCTAAGTCTGCTACACATTCTATGGTACGTGGACGTAAACCAAGCAACAGAGGTTGTCAACAGGCAGAGGGTGACATGCGCGAAGACAAACTTAGACACACACATGTTTGCTAATGGATGTCTGATTTTGTATTGTGTATGTGTTTGTGTTCGTGTTTGTGAATTTTGGAGGGCTTCTGCACACTCTCCCTCCACGAATCCCACTAACACTATATTCACAGACTACGGTTATATTTTAGAAGACACTTGCTCAAATTGGTGCTCAGTGGGATTGAACATGAAATCTCATGGCTGTAAGTAGACTTTAGCCACGCAGTCATGAATCTACCTATGTTATACCTGCATATAAAAATGACTCCACATATATATATATATATATATATATATATATATATATATATATATTATATATATATAATAGTATACACACAGGTTTATATACTTATATACATATGTATTTTATATATATATATATACATTCATATATATATATATATATATATATATATATATATATATATATATATATATATATATATATATATACGCATAGATAGATAGATAGATAGATAGATAGATAGATAGATAGATAGATAGATAGATAGATAGATAGATAGATAGATATACATATACACGCACGCGTGTAAACTGATTTGTATGAACGTTGTGAATGAAATCTTATTCATTCAGTGAGTATGTGACATCTAATAAAATTTATTATCTATGTTAGTAAGTGCATTTTTTTTTTATTCTTTTTAGCAAGTAAAGAATTCCGACATTGGTAAATCCGTTGACAAAATCGATAGATCTGTTGTCGCTAACAATTGCTATACGAACAGCTTGTTTTGTCTTCTTATTGTGCAACATTTCATAACACTAGAACACAGCAAGCAAAAAACAAAATAATAATAAAAACATACGTTTATGACTTCAACAATCAACAATAACTGGTTTAAAGCTGGTATAGTTTCCACTGAGATGATGTCATCAAGGTTGTATTATATTTAGATGCGTTCATCTGCAGATGAAAGATTTTGTTTTCCATTCTTCATTTCTCTTCGTTAAATTATATACATATAAATGTGTGTGTATGTGTGTATGCGTGTGTGTGTGTGTGTGTGTGTGTGTGTGTGTGTGTGTTTGCGCGAGCATACGTTTTGTATATTATTCTGAGCATATACAAATGCGTTCTTGCGTTTACACGCATTACCCACATCCAAACACGCATAGACATCTAATACATATTCCTTTATATATACATAAATGCATACATACACGCACACACAAATATATATATATATATATATATATATATATATATATATATATATATATATATGGGAGAATATACAAATAATAACAACAGACGAGGACAGGTGGTGTAAATAACAAAAGTATATATTAGTATGACGCTCGGGAATACGGAAAGTCTTTGACGTTTCGAGCTACGCTCTTCAACAGAAAGAATACGGAGACAAGGAGAAAAACACGGAGAAAAAAAAATTGAATAGTGTTCAGTCAACGGTCAATCATAATAATGTATGTATGTATATATACATATATATATATATATGTATGAATGGATGTATGTATGTATATGTATGTATGGATGGATGGATGGATGGATGGATGGATGGATGTAAGTACGTACTTATGTATGTTACACGTCACTGAAAAAGACTAACGCAAATTTAATTCTTCGAAAATCTGTCTGTGAGAGAAATAACTTGATGTAAGCATATTCTTTGAACGTATGTATGTAAATACATAGACACACAGGAACACAACCACATAAACACATAAATGCACGCACTCACACACACACACAATGGCACATATACACGCACACACGCTCATACAGTCACACACACATACTCATACATCATACATACATACACACACACAGACACACACAGACACACATATACATACATATATATATATATATATATATATATATATATATATGCACACACATATGTATACACATAGTGATTGAAGATCAGAGTGAGAAGAAAAGCGATATAAAAAAAAAAGCAAGATAAATTATTAAAGTGTTAATTCAATAATTTATTGGGTCTTTCTCTGATATTAAGAGACCCGTGTATAACACCATACAAGCAGACATATCGAAACTACAACACATCTCCGAATACATATAAACGCCAGATGTATGTTTAAATCCAATCATGTATTTGTCTCACTTTCTGCTTCTGTTTCTCTCTCTCTTTCTTCCTCTGTTTCTCCGTGTGTATCCATTTCAAAGTTCCACAGTCTTGCTTCATAGAATCAGCTGGGTAAAGCGTAAATTTCATACACAGAAATTCACTTAGACCAACAACCAAACGCTCAACGTCGAAACAGTCGATACAGATACAATATAATAATCTCTATTCCCAGCTGACGGACATGAAGTCTGTGAGGTGGGATATTTTTATTTTCATCCTATTTTTGTTTGTTTTGTCTGCCTTTGAAATAACTAACAGTAAAATAACAAACGTTATTTCCTACACAGACGATTGTTTAACTCTGTTTCAAAATATATGAATGTCTGTCTATATTGCAACGTTAAATGTAACAGAAACAATATATTATTGCCAAGTGTTTAATTACATAGTAATACAGCTCAGCGTTGATTTAAAAAGACAGCCGTTCCACGATACTATTGACAAATGTTTGACTGAACAGCTTTGGTTTCAATTAGGTATATCACTCTGACGGCAAATCTACTCGACAAGGACGAGCAACAGTAACAATCTAAAGTTAAACGTCCATCACGATGTTAATTTAAGAAGACGGAAAGGGCGCTGGATATTGATTGATATAGGGATTGTTATTATCCTGCTTGAAGTGGCAATCACATATATTGACATAAGTAGCCGAATAAACTCCATTCATTGAATGGTGTTGCTGGTGTTGTGACGTGCTGTTATTTATCATAAGGTCTTTTAATGAAGACGTGAACGGAGATTGCTGTAAGCCATAGAATCTTGAACTCTGTTTCAGCGAAAGGAGAAACAAAAGTGAAAGAATATCTGCCTTCCTTGAAACTGTATAATGGCTTATACTCGCAACAGAGTTTCATATCGATTACGAAAGCTGATAATATACAACATAATGAAAGAAACTCGCTCCGCTAGAAACTGTAAACAGCAATCTTTTATCGGTAACACAGCCGACAAATAATAGCTTGAATAGTCATGCTCTGTGTGCGCGTGTATGTGTGTGTGTGTGTGTTCACAAACACATATTTGAAATCATATGTGCAAAACAAGAAGAAATAAATAGTACTCGAATACCTAAGATAGTGTACGATAATAGTTTAGTGAAGCTAAAAAGGTTTCATAAATTGTTTGATGTAAGGTACAATCAGAGTGGTGAGTACTTAGAAATATGTGACGGTTTATAAATATTTCTAGCTATTCGATGAGTTGATAAAATATTAGATACACGTATAAACTATTTTATTGGTTTGATTTCTTACGACTTTCTGGTGATCGTCTACGTGAAACTCTGAGTATCAATTTACGATATGATATCAGCAAACTGTGTATGTACTCGACGGGATTCTTTCAGTCTATGTGTGCTAAATGAACCCGCAGCAAATTGGGCGGCCGAGAATATAACAGAACGCAAAATCCCAATTTGGTTTGCTGTGAGAGTGAAAAAGAATCAAACATCTGACCACTCAGCAATAGCTGCATTTTATATATAAATGGAGAGAGAAAATATAAAAAGAGTCAGGTGGTATGAGATGAATATATTTATTTCACCGGTTGATATCCATACGATGACGATTGTTTCGCAGCTGACATCATGCAAAATTAACTTTTTGTCTCTGTATTATCAATACCTCTAGGTTATTAACGATAAACTTACTTTGTGTGTATGTGTGTGTGTGAGTGTGTGGGAGGGGGAAGATGGGTGCGCGTGTTAGTATATATAAGTTTGTGAGAATTCGACTTCCTCGTCTTTCTTACTCCCACCTCTTTCTCTCTCATCTTTCTTTCTCTCTTTATCTCTCTCCCTCTGTCTCTCTCTCTATCTCTATCTCCCTCTCTCTCTCTCTCTCTCTCTCTCTCTCTCTCCCTCGCTCGCTCGCCCTCTTACTCTGTGCATGTTTCCTAAGTGCTAACATACGCTGATTATTGATGTGAAACCAGTTAAACTTTCTGAAACATCCCTTGCCGGAATGTACTTACACATTATGATAGAATGTAATACTCTAAACTTTCTTTTAATATTCACCATTCCAGTTTATTGGTGACTTGAAAATCTCACATCAAATAATCCTAATAACATCCTGTGCGCGCTTTTCTGCTTCATGGATTTTTCTCGAACATAGAGTGGCATAAACTAGTATAGTGCTCGTATCGAGCGAGTTACCTAAACTATTAGGTGTGAAATAAAACCGCAACTGTAAGCTGCATGCAGCATTTGTCTCAATCGGTTACCTTTAGTATTTAGGCTGATGTTCACAGGCAGGGATCTACTTATTCATATACATCTTAAACAATAAACTTTTGTAATGTTGAAGCATAATTCTAAGTAGTGAGTAGAGTAAACTAAGAATAATAAAACTTATCAACAATTCGAGATTAGATGGTGGAACTGAATAAATCTGTTATCGGAGCGTAGGACATATTTATTTGTATGCATATATAGTGATGTTTCATTAAGCATTTCCGAAGTGATTACGAAATCGGATTGTCGGCATAAGATCCACTCGTTAACTACACGGCACGATATCATATGTATGTAAGTATGTGTGTGTGTGTTTGTGTTTGTGTGTGTGTGTGTGTGTGTGTGTGTGTGTGTGTGTGTGTGTGTGTGTGTGTGTGTGTGTGTGTTTGTTTGTGTATGTGTGCATGTGTATGTGTCTGTTGCGTGTGCGTGTGCTTGTGTACTTATATGTGACCTAGTTAGAGTGATTGATTGGGAAAATCTTTAGAGAATCAGAGAAAAAAGACATGAAAATATTTTCTTGTTGCATTTTTTTTTTTTTTGTAAGAAGCTAAAAGCTAGCTTCATTTGCACTGTTGTGAAATTTTAAAACTTGTTAAATTGTCAATTTTGTTGCCAGCTAGCGTGATTAATTAGTCTAATAACCGTTATATTCGTCAGATATTATCAAATAGTTATATATTGCTTAAATTACTAATTGTCATAAAGCTTTCATATTTTCAAATTACCCTAAGTTTTCATATTATCAAACGGTTTTATTGTTATAATTATTTATTAGAAAATCATCAATTATATAAACTAAGGCAATTTCTGACAACTTTCAGACCAAACGTAGTTTTGTGGCATGAATTAACAAAGCTTCGTGGAAACAATACTGTGATCAAGTCATTGAGATCACGCCTTCTAAATACCAGAATCAATCGCAGAATTACAGAATAGCAGACATGGCAATTCCCAATCGAAGCTGAATGAACCAAATCAATATGGAGAAAAACAACAATCGCACTAAACGGGAAAAAGAGAAACTGAGCAGAAATGGTCTCCTGTTGGATAAGGGGGAAGAGAGACCGAATGAAAATGGAAACATTTGGTAGATTAATGAGCAGTGGTTTGGCCACCACTACAGACCTGCGGAACCATGCGGTTGGGAAATAAGCTCCTTACCACACAGCCACTCCTGCACCTATGTATATATATATATATATGCATGCATATATGTATATATATATATATATATATATATATATATATATATATATATATATATATATATATATATATATATATATATATATATACATATATATATACATATATGTATATATATATATATATATATATATATATATATATATATATATATATATATATACATATATATATACATATATATATATATATATATATATATATATTTATATATATATATAAAGAGAGAGAGAGAGAGAGAGATATGCCTGTGTGTTTGTGTGTGTTGTGTGTGATGTATGTATGTATATATATATATAACATAACCAGGTATCTTCAAATACTGTGATAATATATTTTACGGTAGAATAGGAAAATTTTGTGATGAGTCATAAGACAATCACTTCCATGAATAAGATAGATATTTTCTTTACATTCCATTTCAATTTTCGATTAACCTATCATATATTTACACCTACATGTATATCTGTGTGTGCGCGCGCGTGAGTATGTGTGCATATACATATACACACACACATATATATATATATATATATATATATATATATATATATATATATATATATATATATATTTATATATCATAGTCATGTATGTATGTATGTATTATGTATGTATGTATGTATGTGCAATATATATGTGTATGTGTATAGATAAAGAGATAGATTGATAGAGAGAGAAAGAGAGAGATAGGTATCCCTCTATTCTTTCCCTTTTAAGCGGATCATTGTAGCCTGTCCAATAAGTTTGCTTTGAATCAATTGCGTTATTCGTTTCTACAACGATTGAATATACCATAGAATCAAATTCAAAAGTATATTATTTCATAAAGCAACTCATTGCGTTTGTTGAGCGAAATTTCAAGTGGAATTTCTTGGGAATTCATAACCCATCCGCATTTTACATAAAACTAACTACGGTTAACTTCGTTTTGAAATTGCTTTCATTTTGAATATAATAACATATTATGAACTTACTGTAACACCGACAAATCTTAGATTCAGAAAGAAAAGTGTCTTC